>NC_084637.1:7725602-7922009 GCF_033978795.1 Nerophis ophidion
CGACATCTCATTCAAGATTAAAAATGTCCTTTATAGCTGATATAAAGGACCGGTATAGCTCGGTTGGTAGAGCGGCCGTGCCAGCAACTTGAGGGTTGCAGGTTCGATCCCCGCTTCCGCCATCCTAGTCACTGCCGTTGTGTCCTTGGGCAAGACACTTTACCCACCTGCTCCCAGTGCTCCCGAAACTGGTTTAAATGTAAAAATTAGATATTGGGTTTCAATATGTAAAGCGCTTTGAGTCACTAGAGAAAAAGCGCTATATAAATATCATTAACTAACTAACTAACTTTTAAAAGCCTGCATGAAGTTGAGCAAGTTATTTAAGGTAGTTATGCTCGGTAGTAAGTCCTACAGAAACCATGGTTATGTTCAGGAAGACCGTATATGTGCCGCTGGCAAATAAACTAAATATGAATTGCAACTATTTAGGTCTTACAATGTTATAAAGCAGTGGTCCCCAAACTTTTTGACCCGGGGGCAACATTGGGTTAAAAAAATTCAGCCGAGGACCGGGCTGTGGGGCAAAAAAGTATTTAGTCAGCCACCGATTGTGCAAGTTCTCCCACTTAAAATGATGACAGAGGTCTGTAATTTTCATCATAGGTACACTTCAACTGTGAGAGACAGAATGTGAAAAAAAAAAACAAGAATTCACATTGTAGGAATTTTAAAGAATTTATTTGTAAATTATGGTGGAAAATAAGTATTTGGTTAACCATTCAAATCACTGTATATATATACACACATACATATATATATTTATATATATATATATATATATATATACACACACATACATATATATGTATATATATATATATATGTATATATATACATAAATACATACATATATATATATATATATATATATATATATATATATATATATACATAAATACATACATGTATACACATACACACACACACATATACATATATACATATACTGTATATATATATATATATATATATATACCCATACATAGATTGTAGCTGAGATAGGCGCCAGCGCCCCCCGCAACCCCGAAAGGGAATAAGCGGTAGAAAATGGATGGGATGGATGGATATATATATATATATATATATATATATATATATATATATATATACACACATACATACATATATATATATGTATATATACATAAATACATACATATAAACACATACACGCATATGTGTGTATATATATATACATAAATACATACATATACACGCACACACACACGCACACACACACACACACACACACACACACACATATATATATATATATTCCGAGCGCAATGATGTCACATTATCAATGAGAAATGACCTTTTTAAACAATATGATTTGCCTGGGCGGCTAGGACACACTGACAGTAACAAGCAGTTTAAAATGGATTACAAAGGACAGATTTAAAAAAATGGAAAATACAAAAATAAAATTCAAATTCATATATTTTAACTTGGGACTTTCCACGGGCCGGATTCGTAGTTTGGGGACCCCTGTTATAAAGACTATAACAAATATATAACAAAAGACCATTTTAGGACAAACAATAATGTTGCACGGATGCAGCCAGTCAAAGTATTAATGATGCCATGCACACTTCTCGTGTTATTCAGTGTTTGGTTCCATCTAGAGGTCATATTTTAGTATTTCAACCGGTACCTTTTAAACTGTTGCATGCATCGCTCATCACTTTGTCTCCACTTCCAGATACCTCTAGAAACATTCCGACGCCCGGGCCCGACGCGGATCCCCAAACCAAAGGGCTTCACTTCTCTGAAAGGGACGGGCACCAACTGGGCACCGCAGAACAGGAATGGGCCCCCGCACGGCCCGATCAGCGCAGTCAAAGACCAGGCCGGGCACAGCAACAACAATCCAAACCTCTCCAACCGCAGACTCTGAAGTGGCGGAGAAAGAACACAGATGTATCACGGCATGCATTATCTGATTTAGGTCATTTAGCCTCGGTAGAAATCAGAGTAATAGAAATGAAGCTACTTGCTGATAGGAAATTCTGAGAATTTGCGTTTATTTTTATCAGTTGCAAATATCTTGTTTCCAGACGAAACTTGAATTTTTTTTTATCAAGGTAAGTGGCAAGAATGTACATAAACGTGTCAAACGGATGAATGTAGCTGCCTCACACTGCTAACCTCTTCTTCTGGTTCAATAAAGACTTTTTATACCTTGAACACAGTGGCGGGTCGTGTGTTTCTCACCTCGGCCTTTAGTGATATCCTACTTAGTCCGACTTCACCTCTCAAACTACCGTCGTTTATGTCGACCATATGGCTTACTTGCCAACCTTGAGACTTCGGGAGGTGAATTCTAGCTATATATATATATATATATATATATATATATATATATATATATACATGTGTATATATATATATATATGTATGTATACATATATACATATATATATATATATATATATATACATATATATATGTATATATATATGTATACATATATATATATATACACACATATATATACATATATATATATATATATATATATGTATACATATATATATATACACACATATATATATATATATATATATATATATATATATATATATACACATATATATATATATATATATATATATATATATATATATATATATATATATATATATATATATATATATATAATTATATATATATATCCGCCTGTTGAGGATCACTGGTGTAAATAAATGAACACTGAAATTCAAGTATTTCTTATACACATATATATATGTATATATGTATATATATGTATATATATATATATATATATATATATATATATATATATATATATATATATATATATATATATATATATATATATATATAAATGTTTGGGGGGGGGATTATTTTAATCAATCCAACAAAACAATACATAATAATGCAATCAAATTCCAAAACCAAACCTGACCCATATATATATAAATTATAATTATTATAAAAAAATATAATAATTGTATTGATCTTTAAACTATCGCTAGCGCAAGTCAACGTTCTTTGTTGTTTTTAGTCAAATATCTCCACGTTTTGTTTACACTTCTCCGAGAGAGAGAGAAAAAGAGAGAGACGGAGTGAGAGCGAGAGAACGCCACTCTGATTGGCTGATTCCGGGGTATGAGTTGTCATCTCCATCACAATGAAGTGCTGATAGGCTGTTACCACCTGGGTCATACAGAGCTCATGCCACAGGCACAGTGCATGGAACCTTTCGCACCTGCCCAAAAGAACTGATCCTAGGTCAGATGTGCACCTGCCCTCAAGAACTGATCTCAGGTCAGTTGAGCAGCTGCCCACAATAACTGATCCCAGGTCAGCTGTTTTCCTGTCAACAAGAACTGATCCCAGGTCAGATGTGGACATGCCCATAATAACTGATCTCAGGTCAGTTGTGCACCTGCTCACAAGAACTGATCCCAGGTCAGATGTGGGCAGGTGCACATACCTGCCCACATCTGACCTGGGATCAGAACTGATCTCTGGTCATATGTGCACCTTCCACAAGAACTGATCTCAGGTCAGATGTGGACATGGCCATAAGAACTGATCCCAGGTCATTTGTGGGCCGGTTTGTTCACCTGCCCACAATAACTGATCCCAGGTCAGATGTGCACCTGCCCACAAGGACTGATCTTAGGTCAGATGTGGATATGGCCACAAGAACTGATCCCAGGTCAGCTGTTCTCCTGCCCACAAGAACTGATTCTAGGTCAGATGTGCACCTGCCCATAATAACTGATCCCAGGTCATAAGTGGACATGGGCCACAAGTAACTGATCCCAGGTCAGATGTGCACCTGCC
Organism: Nerophis ophidion; assembly: GCF_033978795.1. Taxonomy (NCBI): domain Eukaryota; kingdom Metazoa; phylum Chordata; class Actinopteri; order Syngnathiformes; family Syngnathidae; genus Nerophis; species Nerophis ophidion. The sequence goes on from NC_084637.1 coordinate 7,729,422, forward strand.
CACAAGAACTGATCCCGATATGGGCACCTGCTCAAAAGAACTGATGTTAAGTCAGATTTGGACATGGCCACAAGAACTGATCCCAGGTCAGATATTCTCCTGCTCACAAGTACTGATCTCATATCAGATGTGCACCCGCCCATAAGAACTGACCCCAGGTCATATGTGGACATGAGCCACAATAACTGATCTCAGGTCAGATGTGCACCTGCCCACAAGAACTGATCTTAGGTCAGATGTGGACATCGCCACAAGAACTGATCCCAGGCCAGCTGTTCTCCTGCCCACAAGAACTGATCCCAGGTCAGATGTGGACATCGCCACAAGAACTGATCCCAGGTCAGCTGTGCATCTGCTCAAAATAACTGCTCCCAGGTCAGATGTGCACTTGCCCATAAGAACTGATCCCAGGTCAGATGTGCACCTGCTCACATGAACTGATCCCGGGACATATGTGCACCTGCTCAAAAGAACTGATCTTAGGTCTGATGTGGACATAGCCACAAGATCTGATCCCAGGTCAGATGTGCACCTGCCCATAATAACTGATCCCAGGTCATATGTGGACATGGGCCACAAGTACTGATCTCAGGTCAGATGTGCACCTGCCCACAAGAAGTGATCTTAGGTCAGATGTGGACATGGCCACAAGAACTGATCCCATGTCAGCTGTTCTCCTGCCCACAAGAACTGATTCCAGGTCAGATGTGCACCTGCCCATAATAACTGATCCCAGGTCATATGTGGACATGGGCCACAAGTATTGATCTCAGGTCAGATGTGCACCTGCCCATAAGAACTGATCCCAGGTCAGATGTGCACCTGCTCACAAGAACTGATCCCAGGTCAGATGTGCACCTGCCCACAAGAACTGATCCCAGGTCAGATGTGCACCTGCCCACAAGAACTGATCCCGATATGGGGCGGCATAGCTCGGTTGGTAGAGTGGCCGTGCCAGCAACTTGAGGGTTGCAGGTTCGATTCCCGCTTGTGCCATCCTAGTCACTGCCGTTGTATCCTTGAGCAAGACACTTTACCCACCTGCTGCCGGTGCGACCCACACTGGTTTAAACGTAACTTAGATATTGGGTTTCACTATGTAAAGCGCTTTGAGTCACTTCAGAAAAAGCGCTATATAAATATAATTCACTAATATGTGCACTTGCTCAAAAGAACTGATGTTAGGTCAGATGTGGACATGGCCACAAGAACTGATCTCAGGTCAGATTTGGACATGGCCACAAGAACTGATCCCAGGTCAGATGTTCTCCTGCTCACAAGTACTGATCTCATATTAGATGTGCACCCGCCCATAAGAACTGATCCCAGGTCATATGTGGACATGAGCCACAATAACTGATCTCAGGTCAGTTGTGCAGCTGCCCACAAGAACTGATCTCAGGTAAGATGTGGACATGGCCACGAGAACTGATCCCAGGTCAGATGTGCACCTGCCCATAAAAACTGATCTCAGGTCAGATGTGCAGCGGCCCACAAGAACTGATCTCAGGTCAGATGTGGACATGGCCACAAGTACTGATTTCAGGTCAGATTTGGACATGGCCACAAGAACTGATCCCAGATCAGATGTGCACCTGCCCATAATAACTGATCTCAGGTTAGGTGTGCACCTGCCCATAAGAACTGATCTCAGGTTAGATGTGCACCTGCCCATAAGAACTGATCCCAGGTCATATGTGGACTTGGGCCACGATAACTGATCCCAGGTCAGCTGTGGACATGGCCACAAGAACTGATCCCAGGTCAGCTGTTCTCCTGCTCATAAGTACTGATCTCAGGTCAGATGTGCACTTGCCCACAAGAACTGATCCCAAGTCAGATGTGGACATGGCCACAGTAACTGATCCCAGGTCAGATGTGAACATGGCCACATAACTGATCTCAGGTCATATGTGGACATGGGCCACAATAACTGATCCCAGGTCAGATGTGCACATGCCCACAAGAACTGTGTTCCAACAGGACAATGACCCCAAACACGTCAAAAGTGGTAAAGGAATGTCTAAATCAGGCTAGAAATTAAGGTTTCAGAATGGCCTTCACAAAGTCCTGACTTAAACGTGTGGACAATGCTGAAGAAACAAGTCCATGTCAGAAAACCAACACATTTAGCAGAATTGCACTAATCGTGTCAAGATGAGTGGTCAAAAACTCAACCAGAAGCTTGTGGATGGCTACCAATAGTGCCTTATTTCAGTGAAACTTCCCAAAGGACATGTAACCAAATATTAACATTGCTGTATGTATACTTTTGACCCAGCAGATTTGCTCACATTTTCAGTTGACCCATAATAAATTCATAAAACAACCACATTCCATGAAAGTTTTTTGTGACCAACAAGTATGTGCTACAATCACTCTATTGTGACGCTTTACTGGCATCATAGGTGTGGTTCAGTTTGAGTAGGACACAGCGTGAAGGTAAGAATGATGATTTATTTAACTATAAAAACGAGCTAAGAACCAAAACACTTGCACGAAGGCACTACAAACAAAACCAACAGAAAGCGCTATCATGAGCTAGGGACAAACAACAGAATAGCGTGGAAGCCAAAGTACACAAAAGTAATTACCACAATGCGGGAAGAGCGACGTCACCTGTTGCATGGAAGCAAATGAGAATCCGAGACCGAATGGCAAACAAAGGCAGGCTTAAATAAGGAGATAATCACAGAGCAGGTACGTGAGAAAAACAAACGGCAGGGGACACAAATACGTAACTATGGCAACGGAAACAAAACAGGAAAGTGCCACCAGGAACTAAGGAAGTCGAATACTAAACAGATGTAATACAAAACAGAACAAATCCGAATGGCGGATCATGACATCTATGACTAAAAAAATAAGATTTGTAGAAATTATTGGGAACTCAAACACAGCCGTGGCATTATGTCCTTTACAAGTGTACGTAAACTTTTGACCACGACTGTATATTGAAAACCATGTCAACGACCTTCGTCAGTTTCAGTCTGGAAGCGCGACAGTTCTCCCTGCTGCCGATCACGACATCGTCAGGGCTGTCTGCATGGTGCTTCTCAGCACACACAGGAAGTGCTCCATCTCCTCCCCGTGCTGAGTGGTGCACACCCACGACCGACAGGGACCCCTCCAGGACGAAGGCGTGGCTCACGTCTACACGGGGGAGTAATAAGCGGCTCAAAAAAAAAAAATAGAACAGAGGCATGATTGATTTTTTGTTGGAATACTTACAGCGTGAGTTTGAGATTTTCCTCACGGCGAGGCTGGCGAGCTCCACGGATGCCAGGAAGGTGTGTGTGCTCCTGTGCACCACGTGAACGGTGTGTGTTGCGTTTTCCTCCGTGTCAACACCAATGCATCGGTGAACAGGAAGAGGCCAATATCTGCCACATGCTCAAAGATCCTACAGCGTGTGGCCACACATTTCTTTTTAGGACGAAATACGACCTTTTGCAGCAATGCTCATATTCTACATGGCGATTGCATTGAATATGTACAGCAGGGGTGTCCAAAGTTTTTCCACTGATCGCAGTACACTGAAAAATCAGAGCAAGCTGGGGCCATTTATTTTAAAAACCAAAACAATATATGAATAAAAAATATACATTTAGGCCTCCACTCAGGCTTGATCCCGGGGATCCCAAAGGGTTTTGGTAAGAATAAAATGTTATTCAGTATTATTATTTTAACTATTCAAAGCGAAAGCCATTTATCAACAACATCCAGAAAAGCCGATCTGTAATTTGACCCCCTAAACATGCTTCAAAACTCACCAAATTTTACACACACATCAGGACTGGCGAAAATTGCCATCTAATAAAAAAACAAAACTCAAAAGTCAAAATTGCGCTCTAGCGCCCCCTAGGAAAAAACCCAGACAAAACTGCTAGTAACTTCTGTTAGGAATGTCGTAGAGACATGAAACGAAAACCTCTATGTAGGTCTGACTTAGACCAGGGCTTGGGCCGCATGGGCAGCAGCCAAAGGCGGACCCGACCAACGCTGCTTGCAGCTTTAATTTTTATTATTATTCAAGTTTTAAATCTCTAGATCAGAGGTCACTAACGCGGATGGGTCGCCCGCTGGCCTGTTCAAAAAATAGCTCAAATAGCAGCGCTTACCAGTGTGCTGCCTCTATTTTTTTCAATTTTATTTATTTACTAGCAAGCTGGTCTCGCTTTGCTCGACATTTTTAATTCTAAGAGAGACAAAACTCAAATAGAATTTGAAAATCCAAGAAAATATTTTAAAGATTTGGTCTTCACTTGTTTAAATAAATTCATTAATGTTTTTACTTTGCTTCTTATAACTTTCAAAAGACAATTTTAGAGAAAAACACAACTTTAAAAGTGATTTTAGGATTTTTAAACACAGATACCATCCATCCATCCATCCATTTTCTACCGCTTATTCCCTTTCGGGGTCGCGGGGGGCGCCGGCGCCTATCTCAGCTACAATCGGGCGGAAGGCAGGGTACACCCTGGACAAGTCGCCACCTCATCGCAGGGCCAACACAGATAGACAGACAACATTCATTCTCACATTCACACACTAGGGCCAATTTAGTGTTGCCAATCAACCTATCCCCAGGTGCATGTTTTTTACCTTTTAAATTCCTTCCTCTTCTTTCCTGACAATTTAAATCAATGTTGAAGTATTTTTATTTTTTTATTGTAAAGAATAATAAACACATTTTAATTTAATTCTTCATTTTAGCTTCTGTTTTTTCGACAAAGGATATTTGTGAAATATTTCTTCAAACTTATTATGATTAAAATTCAAAAAAAATATTCTGGCAAATCTAGAAAATCTGTAGAATCAAATTTAAATCTTATTTCTAAGTATTTTGAATTTATTTAAAAATGTTTGTCCCGGAAAATCTAGAAGAAATAATGATTTGTCTTTGTTAGAAATATAGCTTGGTCCAATTTGTTATATATTCTAACAAAGTGCAGAGTGGATTTTAACCTATTTAAAACATGTCATCAAAATTCTAAAATTATTCTTAATTCTTAAATGACTAATGATGTTCCATAAACTCTTTTTTAAAATTTGTTCGAGAATATTCGAATTAGCTAGTTTTTCTCTTCAGTTTTTCTGTTGAATTTTGAATTTTAAAGAGTCGATAAACTATGTTTCAAAATTCAATGTTCATTTTTTTCGTGTTTTCTCTTCTTTTAAACCGTTCAATTAAGTGTTTTTTTTCATCATTTATTCGCTACAAAAAATCTTCTGTAAAAGGAAAAAAAAATGTACGACGGAATGACGGACAGAAATACCCATTTTTTTTATATACATAGATTTCTTTGTTAAAGGTAAATTGAGCAAATTGACTATTTCTGGTAATTTATTTAAGTGTGTATCAAACTGGTGGCCCTTCGCATTTATCAGTACCCAAAAAGTAGCTCTTGGTTTAAAAAATGTTGGTGACGCCTGCTCTAGATCAACATTATGTCTATCTGTCAATATGACATTGTTAAAGATTTAAGTTGTATGCTCTTTTTGTCAAAGAAAACCATGTTTTTTTATGGAAAAAAAAAAAAAAAGCGATATTTTCACCCAATATTTTTTTAAGTAGAATGTTTGAGATTATATCATAATTGGAGCCGTAAAAAGGTCAACAACTCATAACACCATTGATTTTAATTCTCTATTATTTTTTGTGCAATGACACTTAAAAACAAAACACACTGATCCAAAAGGGAACTCAATAAAGTGTTAAAAAATATATATATATTTTTTTACTGTTTACTTTTAACACAATGGTCTCGAAATCAACATCAGATCTATTCGTCAATTATAAGCTTTTTTATAGTTTAAGTTTTTTTTGTTTGTTCGTGTAAGGCACTTCTTTGAAAATAAAAAAAAAACAGCTCAGTTTGTTATATGGCAAACACAAAATATGCAACATTTGCCCCCAAAATTATCTCCAAGTGGAATATGTAATAGGACAAAATTGGAGCCTTGAATTGGTCAATAATTCATAATTGATTTTGATTCACTATTTATTTTTTTTTAAGAAAGAAACAGCCTGCATGGCAGATTTGTGTTATTAGAGTAAACATTGCAACATTTTCTTGTTACATTTCACCTGTTTGCTCTTTTACACCACTTTTTATGTTCTGAATTTTTTCCCATAGTATTTTTAAAATGTGCCGTGAGGCCGTTAAAAAATGACCTGCGGGCCGCGCTTTTGACACCCCTGATGTACAGTATGGTTATCTTATATTGAATTTTTTCAGATTCTGCAAAAATGTATTAACCTCATCTGAGTGGCAGTGATTGAAAATAATACAAACAATTAAAAAAGTTCTAAAAAATCTGAAGTCACCACCTGAGAGACTCTGGTATGTCTTCACTGGGACTCTGGACCATAGCAGCATCCTGACTGGTTATCAGCTGTCGATTCCCCTCTCTGAGACTCTAATGCACACAATCATTAAAAAAAAAATGCCCACCGTATTTTTCGGATTATAAATCGCTCCGGAGTATACGTCGCACCGTCCGAAAATGCATAATAAAGAAGGAAAAAATATATATATACGTCGCACTGGACTATGAGTCGCATTTTTGGGGGAAATGTATTTGATAAAATCCAACAGCAAGAATATACATTTGAAAGGCAATTTAAAATAAATAAAGAATAGTGAACAACAGGCTGAATAAGTGTACGTTATATGAGGCATAAATAACACACTGAGAAGGTGCCTGCTATGTTAACCTAACATATTATGGTAAGAGTCATTCAAATAACTATAACATATAGAACATGATATATGTTTACCAAACAATCTGTCACTCCTAATTGCTAAATCCTATTAAATCTTCTTCCTAGAAGCATTTAAGTCTCACCTTAAAACTCATCTGTATACTCTAGCCTTTAAATAGACCTCTTTCTTAGACCAGTTGATCTGCCGCTTCTTTTCTTTCTCCTATGTCCCCCCCCTCGGTCCGGTCCGATGACCATGGATGAAGTACTGGCTGTCCAGAGTCGAGACCCAGGATGGACCGCTCGTCGGGACCCAGGATGGGCCGCTCGCCTGTATCGATTGGGGACATCTCTACGCTGCTGATCCGCCTCCGCTTGAGATGGTCTCCTGTGGACGGGACTCTCGCTGCTGTCTTGGATCCGCTTTGAACTGAACTCTCGCGGCTGTGTTGGAGCCACTATGGATTGAACTTTAGCAGCATCATGTTAGACCCGCTCGACATCCATTGCTTTCGGTCCCCTAGAGGGGGGGGGGGTTGCCCACATCTGAGGTCCTCTCCAAGGTTTCTCATAGTCAGCATTGTCACTGGCGTCCCACTGGATGTGAATTCTCCCTGCCCACTGGGTGTGAGTTTTCCTTGCCCTTTTGTGGGTTCTTCCGAGGATGTTGTAGTCGTAATGATTTGTGCAGTCCTTTGAGACATTTGTGATTTGGGGCTATATAAATAAACATTGATTGATTGATTGATTGATTGATGTCGCTTCTAAACAACTCTGCCAACTCCAAAGCTATGCACCGCTTCCTCTTGTCGTTTTCTGCTGCATATTTCACTACGTCCGGATTGTAATCCGCAGTACATGATTTACTTTTCGGTGCCATTTTTGTTCAGCGCTTCTCAGTTTTTCAAAGTTACCGCCAACAATGAAATGATCCATTTTAATAGCTACGGCACTAGCATATAGCATATAGCATCTAACATTCCATGACCCACAATGCACTTCCGCCATGACCCACCCCCGCCAAATTCTTATTGGTTGACGTGTATGTGACGATTGCTTACATTTTCTTCGTCTCTTCCGCGAATTAGATAAATAATATTAACTGATATTTTACGGGAATGTGGAATGCGGAGCTAGCACTGAGCGCCGGGACGGAGAGGCTTTGCGGTGTCTTGGCTGGGTGAGCAGGTGTCGGACACCTCAGTCTTCATGGACATATCTTCGCTCATCCATGCGGACTGGACACTGGCCGAGAGTTGGTTGGCGGCCGAGAGTGGAGTCGGCTGTCTTGGTTGCTTTGTTGGGTCTGCTCCTGTCTCTGGCCATGCTCCCTCCACCCCAGCGGACGATGGTGTGGAACACCGCAGAGGCCACCATAGTGTATATGTTTCTTTTAGTTTTTATTCATAGCTGTATGTAAGTCGAACACATTTCCAGTGAGGGTTGGACTCCGCCAAGGCTGTCCTTTGTCACCGATTCTGTTCATAACTTTTATGGACAGAATTTCTAGGCGCAGTCAAGGCGTTGAGGGGTTCCGGTTTGGTGACCACAGGATTAGGTCTCTGCTTTTTGCAGATGATGTGGTCCTGATGGCTTCATCTGACCGGGATCTTCAGCTCTCGCTGGATCGGTTCGCAGCCGAGTGTGAAGCGACCGGAATGAGCTGGAATGCCATCTCCGGGTTGGGGAGGAGACCCTGACCCAAGTGGAGGAGTTCAAGTACCTAGGAGTCTTGTTCACGAGTGAGGGAAGAGTGGATCGTGAGATCGACAGGCGAATCGGTGCGGCGTCTTCAGTAATGCGGACGTTGTACCGATCCGTTGTGGTGAAGAAGGAGCTGAGCCGGAAGGCAAAGCTCTCAATTTACCGGTCGATCTACGTTCCCATCCTCACCTATGGTCATGAGCTTTGGGTCATGACCGAAAGGATAAGATCACGGGTACAAGCGGCCGAAATGAGTTTCCTCCGCCGTGTGGCGGGGCTCTCCCTTAGAGATAGGGTGAGAAGCTCTGCCATCCGGGAGGAACTCAAAGTAAAGCCGCTGCTCCTTCACATCGAGAGGAGCCAGATGAGGTGGTTCGGGCATCTGGTCAGGATGCCACCCGAACGCCTCCCTAGGGAGGTGTTTAGGGCACGTCCAACCGGTAGGAGGCCACGGGGAAGACCCAGGACACGTTGGGAAGACTATGTCTCCCGGCTGGCCTGGGAATGCCTCGGGATCCCCCGGGAAGAGCTAGACGAAGTGGCTGGGGAGAGGGAAGTCTGGGTTTCCCTGCTTAGGCTGTTGCCCCCGCGACCCGACCTCGGATAAGCGGAAGATGATGGATGGATGGATGTTTTCTTTGATGTTTCCCTCTTACACACACGTGAGAGGGATGTGTACCATGGCTATGAGTTGTTGTTTTTTCCCTTGGCCTCAGTCTAGACCCCCTCTCCAGGACCCAGGCTTGGACCGATTTTTTAATTTTATTTCATTTTATTTAAATCTTCAATTTTTTTCTCCCATTCCCCCCTCTTTGTTTACCTGTATCTCATCTTTTTTGTAAGGGGCGCTGGAAGCCGGCAGACCCGTCAGCGATCCTGTTCTGTCTCCCTGTAATGTTTGTCTGATCTTGAATGGGATTGTGCTGAACATTTTAATTTTCCTGAAAGAACTCTCCTGAATGAATAAATAAAGTACTATCTGATCTAATCTATCTATTAATTTCACACATAAATTGCTCCGGAGTATAAGTCGCACCCCAGGCCAATCTATGGAAAAAAAACTGCGACTTATAGTCCGAAAAATACGGTACTTGCTTTATCAAATATCAACAATAGAAGGAGATGCAGTATTACCGGACAGCCTTGTATCATTTGTTGGGTTTCCTCCAAAAGGCAATCTTTTTCACGGTTGCGCTTTAGCTGAAAAAAGACAAAACATCCTGAGTTCAGGTTCCTCTAAGTCGGGGGTCAGCAACCGGCGGCTCTTTAGTGCCGCCCTAGTGGCTCCCTGGAGCTTTGTCAAGGATGTGTAAAAATGGCAAAAGGTGGAAAGAAAAACTCTTTTGTTTTACTATGGTTTCTGCCACAGGACAAACATGACACAAACCTTCTTAATAGTTAGAAATCCCACAGTTCATATTAAACACACTTCACTGATGAGAGTATTTGGCAAGCGCCGTTTTGTCCTACTAATTTCAGCGATCCTTGAACTCACCGCAGTTTGTTTAGTGTTCGATGCCACAGAAAGACGTGTTTTAAGCCACTCCTACTTTTTGTCATTTTGTCCACCAAACGTTTTATGCTGTGCGCGGACGCACAGAAGCGAGCTTGGTTGATTTTATTGATTGGAGTGCTTATCAGGCATATTTGGTCAATCCATGACTGCAAGCTAATCGATGCTAACATGCTATTTAGGCTAGCTGTATGTACATATTGCATCATTATGACTAATTTGTAGGTATATTTGAGCTCAATTAATTTCCTTTACTTGTGTCCTCTGTGTATTTAATTTATATTTGCATGTCTCCATCCATTCATTTTCTACCGCTTGTCCGTTTTGGTGTAGCGGGGGGTGCTGGAGCCTATCTCAGCTGCATTCGTTTCATAACACATTAACTGTATGAACTATAGGCTGCATTTCTGATAGTTGTTTGTGTGCCATGTTGTTCCAGACCACAGCAAACGTTACCCAGCTTGCAAAGATTGTAATAAATCCATTAGAAGAAGACAGCCTTTTGTTTCCTTAAACTTGGACACACACATCTATACCTTAGGCCAGGGGTGTCAAACTCAAATACAGAGTGGGCCAAAATTTTAAACGGAACAAAGCCGCGGGCCAAGGTTGAACACATTTACCTTTTAATAGGGACCCAAACAAGTTTTGCATTAAATATTGAACAAGCAAGGCTTATATAACTTTAGTGACATGCAAAATCCAGTTTCAAATTATAGTAATAATTAAAAAAATATCAATGGCATATCAAATAAAATTTAAATAAAAATATTATGCCTTTTTTTCGATTTGCAATCTTCTGAGGTAAATATCAATTTTTTTCCACAGGCTAATAATACATTGGAAAATAAAATAACAATAACGAATGAACCCAACATTCAAGTTTTGAAGTAGCAAGAGAAAATGCATGAAGAAAACGTTAATTTTTGGTCAGTTTGCTGGAAGTTTCCCGGAAGAGTTAGTGCTGCAAGGGGTTCTGGGTATTTGTTCTGTTGTGCTACGGTGCGGATGTTCACCCGAAATGTGTTTGTCATTCTTGTTTGGTGTGGGTTCACAGTGTGGCGCACATTTGTAACAGTGTTAAAGTTGTTTATACGGCCACCCTCAGTGTGACCTGTATGGCTGTTGACCAAGTATGCCTTGCATTCACTTCTGCGTGTGTAAAAGCCACACATATTATGTGACACGCTGTTAGTATGGAGGAAAAGCGGACGTGACGACAGGTTGTAGAGAACACTAAAGGCAGTGCCTTAAATGCACGCCCCCAATATAGTTGTCCAGGTGGAAATCGGTAGAAATTCGGGAGAATGGTTGCCCCGGGAGATTTTCGGGAGGGGCACTGAACTCCGGGAGTCTACCGGGAAAATTAGGAGGGTTGGCAAGTTTGAGTATTAGCGGTGAATGCGGTGTTATAGCGGCACCGACGCTGTATAACACCGGCGGGCCAGCTCTAATCTTAAATTGATATTGCCTCAAGGGCCAAATTAAATTACACGGCGGGCCAGATTTGGCCCGTGGGCCAGAGTTTGACAGCCATGCCTTAGGCCATTCTGAGCCAGTCATTTCCAGAAGTTATCTCATCCTGTGAGAAGCCTCCATTTTACTAATGATGTCTAATGTTGCAAATATGTGTAGAATCAAAATTAAAAAACATTTCTGTCAACAAAAATTTGCATTAGCCTTTGATAGTAGGCTAATATAGATAATATAAACACTTACATAATGTGTTGTTTTCATTATATCATTTATATTGGCTTTTATTTTTCTGCAGCTCCAGACAAATTACATTTTTTTTGTTTTTGGTCCAATATGGCTCTTTCAACATTTTGGGTTGCCGACCCCTGTTCAAATCCCAACTCTGTGTGCTTGTGTGTTGTTCTACCTCTTGGATGAACTGTGTGCATCGCTGCAACGTGTTGAGGGCGGACGAGAAGTGGGTGTTATCCCTCGTTTGTAGGTATATTTGAGCTCCTTTACTTATGTCCTTTGTGTATTTAATTTATATTTGCATGTCTCATGACACATGATCTGTATGAAATATAGGCTGCATTTCTGATAGTTGTTGGTGTGCCATGTTGTTCCAGACCACAGCAAACGTTGCCCAGCTTGCAAAGATGGTAATAAATCCATGACAAGAAGACAGCCTTCAGTTTCCTTAAACCTGGACACACACATCTATTCCTTGGGCCATTCTGAGTCAGTAATTTCCAGAAGTTATCTTATCCTGTGAGAAGCCTCCATTTTACTAATAATTTTTTAATGTTGCACACATATGTAGAATCAAAATTTAAAAACAACATTTCTGTCAACAAAAAAATTGTGTTAACCTTTGATAGTAGGCTAATATAGATAATATATTACATCCTGTGTTGCCTTCATTATAACACTTATATTGGCTTTTATTTTTCTGCAGCTCCAGAAAAATTTAATTGATTTTTTTTTGGTCCAATATGGCTCTTTCAACATTTTGGGTTGCTGACCCCTGTTCAAATCCCAACTCTGTGTGCTTGTGGGTTGTTCTACCTCTTGGATGAACTGTGTGCATCGCTGCAACGTGTTGAGGGCGGACGAGAGGTGTGTGTGGTCAGGGTGACCGCTGTGTGTGTGCACGGTGAGCGCTTGTAAGAGAGTTGTGTACTCCTGGATCCTCCACATCGGACACAGCAGCAGCTCCTGCACACTACACAAGCAAACACCCACACACATAAACCGAAGTACACACACACACACTCACACACGCACTAAAAGATTACAGTTGGTACAAAATGCGGCTGCTAGACTTTTGACAAGAACAAGAAAGTTTGATCATATTACGCCTGTACTGGCTCACCTGCACTGGCTTCCTGTGCACTTAAGATGTGACTTTAAGGTTTTACTACTTACGTATAAAATACTACACGGTCTAGCTCCAGCCTATCTTGCCGATTGTATTGTACCATATGTCCCGGCAAGAAATCTCCGGCTTATTAGTGATTCCTAGAGCTCAAAAAAAGTCTGCGGGCTATAGAGCGTTTTCTGTTCGGGCTCCAGTACTCTGGAATGCCCTCCCGGTAACAGTTCGAGATGCTACCTCAGTAGAAGCATTTAAGTCTCATCTTAAAACTCATCTGTATACTCTAGCCTTTAAATAGACCTCCTTTTTAGACCAGTTGATCTGCCGCTTCTTTTCTTTCTCCTATGTCCCCCCCTCCCTTGTGGAGGGGGTCCGGTCCGATGACCATGGATGAAGTACTGACTGTCCAGAGTCGAGACCCAGGATGGACCGCTCGTCGGGACCCAGGATGGACCGCTCGCCTGTATCGGTTGGGGACATCTCTACGCTGCTGATCCGCTTGAGATGGTTTCCTGTGGACGGGACTCTCGCTGCTGTCTTGGAGCCACTATGGATTGAACTTTCACAGTATCATGTTAGACCCGCTCGACATCCATTGCTTTCGGTCCCCTAGAGGGGGGGGGTTGCCCACATCTGAGGTCCTCTCCAAGGTTTCTCATAGTCAGCATTGTCACTGGCATCCCACTGGATGTGAATTCTCCCTGCCCACTGGGTGTGAGTTTTCCTTGCCCTTTTGTGGGTTCTTCCGAGGATGTTGTAGTCGTAATGATTTGTGCAGTCCTTTGAGACATTTGTGATTTGGGGCTATATAAATAAACATTGATTGATTGATTGATAGTGTGTCACCTCAACATGTGTGTTGTCAGAGTCCTGTCAGTTCTCTTCAAGAAAGCTCGAAACGCCGGTTTTGTTTCCCTACGCTGCGACACACAAACACACATACAAACATGTTAAGACATTCTAATGAACTTTCTTCTGTCTCTTCTTTTCAAAGTTGTGTCTTTTTTAGAGTTTTTAAAAGGAGGACTTGCTACTTGTTGAGTAGAGCAATACGTGCTTTCATGTCACGTCTCCAAAAGTGTCGCCGATAAGATAGATTTGTTTCGAGGTGTCTTTGAAAAAGTGTCTCTAGAGCAGATTAAGGTATTTGTAAAGGATTTATGTGGTCTTTAAATTAAGATAACATTTCATGGGATTTATCGATTAGGAGTGACAGATTGTTTGGTAAACATATAACATGTTCTATATGTTATAGTTATTTGAATGACTCTTACCATAATATGTTAGGTTAACATAGCAGGCACCTTCTCAGTTGGTTATTTATGCCTCATATAACGTACACTTATTCAGCCTGTTGTTCACTATTCTTTATTTATTTTAAATTGCCTTTCAAAGGTCTATTCTTGTTGTTGGGTTTTATCAAATACATTTCCCCAAAAAATGGGGTGAGGGGCAAGGGGCGTTGTTGGAGGCGTGGTTAAGAGGGAAGGAGTATATTTACAGCTATCCATCCATCCATTTCCTACCGCTTATTCCCTTTGGGGTTGCGGGGGGCGCTGGTGCCTATCTCAGCCAAGATCGGGCGGAAGGCAAGTCGCCACCTCATCGCAGTATGTGTAAGAATCTTTATTTATAATTGAATCACTTGTTTATTTTTCAACAAGTTTTTAGTTATTTTTATATCTCTTTTTCCAAATAGTTCAAGAAAGACCACTACAAATGAGCAATATTTTGCATTGTTATACAATTTAATGAATCAGAAACTGATGACATAGTGCTGTATTTTATTTCTTTATCGTTTTTTTCTTCAACCAAAAATGCTTTGCTCTGATTAGGGGGTACTTCAATTGAAAACATTTTCACAGGGGGTACATCTCTGAAAAAAAAGTTGAGAACCACTGCTCTAAAAGCCGTAGATGTTATTGTCACATATGCATGCACAGTAAATGGCAGTATTGTCCTGTTTAAGAGTGTCACAACATTGCTGTTTACGGCAGACGAACTGCTTTATGGTAGACGAAAACGTGACTGCCGTTGTTGTGTGTTGTTACCGCGGTAGGACGACGTAAATGAGACTGCCTAACAATAAACCCACATAAGAAACCAAGAACTCGCCCTTGATCATTCTACAGTTATAACGTCAGCGGACGTGAAAACAGGCTGTCGACACGTCACTCGGGTTCACATGGAGCTGGAGGGGGCGTGGCCTCCAGCTCCGCATGAATTCCGGGAGATTTTCGGGAGAAGATTTGTCCCGGGGTGTTTTCGGGAGAGGCGCTGAATTTCGGGAGTCTCCCGGATAATCCGGAAGGGTTGGCAAGTATGGCCAGACTGCAAGCTTCTGTACAGAGTAGTAACAATGGGCTGGATTCCGAGTTCTATTATCATGCATTTATGAACAGGTACCACCAAAGGTATTCGTGGCGGGATGCCGCAAATAAATGAATGTAGGCGAGACGATGCATTAATATAGCTGGGTGGTGTAAACGCCATCTCAATCAAATTTGCGGCTAACATTACCTTGTCGATGGTGCTGAGGGCAGTAGTGTAGTTGTTGAAGTAGTTTGTGTACACTCTGAGTTGTGTGCAGAGTTCCAGACACACATCACCAACACACTGCTCTGCACCCCACTTTTGCAGCCTGTTTTTTAAAGCTACCTGGAACCCCCTGCGACACACAGCCAGACATAACATCCACAGGGAACTAACGCAAAACAATCAGGCTGGGATTTTTTTTTCCCGTACGAGTACCTGTTGACGTCCAGAATGTGTGCGACGGGGCTCAGGACAACGTGCACATCAGCG
Organism: Nerophis ophidion; assembly: GCF_033978795.1. Classification (NCBI taxonomy): domain Eukaryota; kingdom Metazoa; phylum Chordata; class Actinopteri; order Syngnathiformes; family Syngnathidae; genus Nerophis; species Nerophis ophidion. The sequence continues at coordinate 7,744,986 of NC_084637.1, forward strand.
GAACTGAGGATGGCTCTGTTGGAGTTGAGGGCTGCTGTGAGAGGCTCCTGGTATGCCTTTTGCACAGAAGGGACATTTAACCAAAGACAATGTGTTTTACAATATCCACATTTCAAAGCAGGGCGGGTTCAGTTCACCACAGTATGGTTTGGAAGCGTCAAGTAGTTGCAACAATTGTGTAATTATAGCGATAAGTCCCAGCAAAGCAAAAAAGTAGGCGTCTTTTACCACATGGCGCTTAAAATAACCAATCCAATCCACTTTATTTATATAGCACAATTAAACAACAATAATGTTTCCAATGTGCTGCACAGCCATGTTAAAAACAATTGTAAAAAATAAATAAATAAATAAAATAAAATAAAAAATAAATATATATATATATTATGCTCCACCAATGACTGGATAAAAACAAAAAATAAATAAATATAAAACCAATAAAAACAATATAAAAACAAATATGATTAAAAACTATTTTAAAGGGTAAAATCAATTAAAACAGTCAAATAGAAATCAAAGTGTATAAAAAACACAGAGGACAGAGGACCACACAACTCACGTAGTGTTAAAAGCCAAAGAATAAAAGTGGGTCTTAAGACGAGACTTAAAACACTCCACTGTGGAAGCAGTTTGAACATGGAGCGGCAGAGTGTTCCAGAGCTTAGGGCCGACCACAGAGAAGGCCCTGTCTCCCCTGGTCTTAAGTCTGGTCTTGGGCACCACGAGCTGGAACTGGCTCTCGGACCTCAGAGCGCGCGCAGGGATGTAAATTTGGATGAGGTCCGAGATATATTGAGGTGCCAGTCCATGTAAAGATTTAAAAACAAACAGTAATGTTTTAAAATCAATTCTAAAATGAACAGGGAGGCCAGTGCAAACTCTGAAGAATTGGGGTTATATGCTGGAGTTTCCTGGCCCCTGTTAAAAGTCCTGCTGGCGCGTTCTGGACTAACTGCAACCGGGAGAGAGCTTTTTGGCTAATGCCAGCATAAAGTGCATTGCAGTAGTCCAGGCCACTTGAAATAAAAGCATGCACGACTTGTTCAAAAAGGTTAAAAGATAAAAACGGTTTAACCTTTACTAAAAGACGAAGGTGATAAAAACACGATTTTAAAACGCCATTGACTTGTTTGTCTAGTTTAAAATGGCTGTCTATAGTGACGCCAAGGCTGGTGACTTTGGGACGCACATCATTTTGCAATGGTCCCAAGTCAGTGAGGGCCGGACCAAAAACTAAAATTTCCGTTTTTCCCCTCATTCATTATTAAAAAATTCTGGGCTAACCAAGCCTTGACGTCGCAAAGACAGTTAAGAAGGGGTGTCAGGGGTGGGACCCCAGTCAGAGGCTTGTGACGGTCGGACTCAATCTTGCAGTACGCCAAAGGAGCTTGATACATCCTTTTTATTCATAGCTGTATGTAGAAGTGTCTGGTTGTATCTGCTGCTTTAATGTCTTTAATGTGATCTGTGTTCTTTGATGTTTGATGTTTTCCTCTTACACACATGGAAGAGGGATGTGTACTATGGCTATGAGTTGTTGTTTTTTTTTTCCCTTGGCCTCAGTCTGCACCCCCACTCCAGGGCCCAGGCTAAGACCGATTTTTAAAATTGTATTTTAATCTTCTATTCTCTCCCCCCTTGTTTACCTGTTTGTCATCTTTTTTGTAAGGGGCGCTGGAAGCCGGCAGACCCTTCAGCGATCCTGTTCTGTCTCCCTGTAATGTTTGTCTGATCTTGAATGGGATTGTGCTGAAAATTGTAATTTTCCTGAAGGAACTCTCCTGACGGAATAAATAAAGTACTATCTAATCTAATCTAATCTACATGGGTCCCCAAAGTGGGCCTGAGTATTTACCCACATTTACATTCAAAACATGCATTTAGAATATAGTAAGTTCCCCAATTGAAGAGGGTCAGTACTGACCACATGTTTTTACTATACGAGGCATCACCATGGAGACACTCACTTACTGCACATTCATGTTATCATGCTCCTACATGTGGTGCTTTGCTATGTTTTCAAACAGGAGCAGGAGACATCTGCCATTTTTGTATGAGCATTTTAGAAGCAGCCGTGCAGTGTGCACCTACTTTGGCACCAATATATATATACTCTATATCAGGGGTAGGGAACTTATGGCTCTAGAGCCAGATGTGGCTCTTTTAATGAATGAATCTGGCTCTCAGATAAATCTTAGCTGACATTGCTTAACACAGAGCTGTCCAAAGTGCAGCCCGCGGGTCATTTTTTAACAGCCCCACGACACATTTTAAGAATACAATAAAAAAATAAAAAAAAAACATAAAAAGTGGTATAAAAGAGGAAACAGGTGAAATGTAACAAGAAATTGTTGCAATGCTTACTCTTATAACACAAAGCTGCCATGCAGATTGTTTCTTTTTTTTTTAATTAATAATGAATCAAAATCAATGTCATTTTGAATTATTGACCTATTCAAGGCTTCGATTACATCACATTAAATATTCCACTTTGAGATATTTTTTGGGGGAAAATGTTGCATATTTTGTGTTTTACCATCTAAAAAACTGAGCTGTTTTTTTGTTTTTTTTAAAGAAGGGCCTAAAACAAACAAACAAAACATAAACAACAAACTTAAAATTGACGGATATATCTGAAGTTGATCTCAAGATTATTGTGCTAAAAGTAAACTGTAAATAAAATGTATAATTTATTTTTTAACACTTTAATAAGTAGGACACTTTTGGATCCCTAATTATTTTGCTGTGATTTGTTTTTAAGTGGCATTGCTCAAAAAATAATAATGAATCAAAATCCAAAATTAAGGCTCCAATTATTATATAATCTCAAATATTCCACCTATTTGATGTTTCCCTCTTACACACATGGAAGAGGGATGTGTACTATGGCTATGAGTTGTTGTTTTTCCCTTGGCCTCAGTCTGCACCCCCTATCCAGGGCCCAGGCTAAGACCGATTTTTTAAATTTTATTTTAATCTTCTATTCCCCCCCTCCCCCCCTTGTTTACCTGTATGTCATCTTTTTTGTAAGGGGCGCTGGAAGCCGGCAGACCCGTCAGCGATCCTGTTCTGTCTCCCTGTAATGTTTGTCTGATCTTGAATGGGATTGTGCTGAAAATTATAATTTTCCTGAAGGAACTCTCCTGACGGAATAAATAAAGTACTATCTAATCTAATCTAATCTAATCTAAAAAGGTTTTGGGTGAAAATATTGCATATTTGGTGTTTTTTCCTTTTTTTTCTAATGTTGATCTAGAGATTTAAAACTTGCATAATAATAAAAAATTATAATACTGAATAATGACACATTTTTAATATTTTTTGGACCAAAACCCTTTGGGGTCCCCGGGATCATAACTGAGTGGAGGCCTGAATGTATATTTTTTATACATACATTGTATTGGTTTTTAAAATAAAAATTATGAGAATGGCCCCCGCTTGCTCTGATTTTTCAGTGTGCGGCCCTCAGTGGAAAAAGTTTAGACACCCCTGGCTTAACACGATAATTATGAATAATCCCGCTAGTAATCACAGTGCTAAAAAATACCGTTCAAAATATAAAACATTCTCATGCATTTTATCCATCCATCCGTTTTCTACCAGACTTGTTCAAGAAATCGCATTAATGGTAAGAAGTATTTGATTTATTATTGGTTAACTTCAGAATAAGAATGTTATTAAAAAGAATAGGAGATTTATTATACTCTAAACATGTTGGTCTTACTTAAAAATGCACACAGTTAGTTGTATTCAGTGTTAAAAAATATTAAATGGCTCTCATGGAAATACATTTTAAAATATTTGGCTTTCATGGCTCTCTCAGGCAAAAAGGTTCCCGACCCCTGCTCTATATATATTTTTACTTCTGAAGGCACATTGTAGGGAGGCTGCACTACTATGCTCAAAATGCAATAAATACAAACATCAATAACTTGTTATCAAATTAGTAATATATATACTATATGTGAAAAAAATATAAGGTCATTAAAAGGTATTAAATAACACCAAAACGCTATAATCGAATATGTTTTGTCCTTGAAGACACCCAGGAGCAATTTTCCGTCCAATTTTTCATATGTGTGAGCAAACGCCAAACCTCCTTGAGCATTCAGGAGTGACGGCAGACGTGCACACTGTTATGCGCTTATCTTTTTATTCGATTTTGTGCGCGGCCTAGATTTGCCGTGCGCAGAGGTCGCGTATGCAATTGCGCAGGCGCGTACCTGAGAGGGAACGTTGCCCAGGAGCTATGAAATCATAAAAGGATGTTGCTGAAATGATAATGTATCAATAGTTGTTATTTCTTGGGTTCCAAATATGGTGAAACGTACACAAAGGACAAATGAGTCTTTGTCCATGGTCTGCATTTGCAGTGTGAGCACTCCTCTCTCACATCTGTGTGTGGAACTGTTTGCATGTCTTTTTTAAGTGTGCAAAATAAAAATGCAAAATAGTGCTCCCAAAACGTTAATGACTGTTGATAAAAGTGAAGTGAAGTGAATTATATTTATATAGCGCTTTTCTCAAGTGACTCAAAGCGCTTTACATAGTGACACCAAATATCTAAGTTACATTTAAACCAGTGTGGGTGGCACTGGGAGCAGGTGGGTCAAGTGTCTTGCCCAAGGACACAACGGCAGTAACTAGGATGGCACAAGCGGGAATCGAACCTGCAACCCTCAAGTTGCTGGCACGGCCACTCTACCAACCGAGCTATGCAAAAAGCAAATATACAGCTCATTGCGTGAGCTGTATATTTGCTTTTTCTCCTCTCAGTACTGATATGTGGCTGTTTTGATGATCAGCATATATAAAATGGATAGCTCGCCTTATTCTGCAAACTTAAGAGACGCAATACACGTTGCACACTGTGGAGAGGCAAAGCCGACGGTTCGACGGCAGGGCGGGGCAGGCTGCAGCCCTGTACAAGATGGCGGCAAGGAGGCGGAGAATGCGGCTGAGCGGAGAGGCGGGGCGTGCCGGGAGCGACGCAGCAATATAATTCAGGTGCGTGGATGGCGCATCGGCAGACAATTAACATTTCTCCTTATGCTGCATAAATAAAGTACTATCTATCTATCTATCTATCTATCTATCTATCTATCTAAAAGGGGAGAAGGAGGAGAGATCGGGGCAGAAGGAGTTGCTCTCGCTCTTCACGTTCTGCTGCAGGCTCTCCAACTCCTTCTGCCCCGATATCTCCTCCTTCTCCCCTTTTATGCAGCGTAAGGAGAAATGTTCATTGTCTGCCGGTGCGCGATCCACGCACCTGAATTATATTGCGACGTCGCTCCCGGCACGCCCTGTTTCTCCGCTCAGCCGCATTGTCCGCCTCGTTGCCGCCATCTTGGGCAGGGCTGCAGCGTGCCCCGCTCCGCCATCGGAACACTGGCTCCGCCTCTCCACACACACGTTTAGAAGATCCACTTTACTTTTAACAGCTTAGCTTAGCTTTTAATTTTCCTGAAGGAATTTTTTAATTTTCCTGAAGGAACTCTCCTGAAGGAATCAATAAAGTACTATCTATCTATCTATTTACACGAGTTTGCACAAGTTTTAGTACACGCAAACCTTTAGTAAATCAGGCTATAAATGTATATGAGGGAGACTAAAGTGATACTTAATGAAGAGATTCTCAAGAGAAACACACCTTTACTAGAGCTTCCAGTCTGCTGATATACAGAAGCTCGCTGTGATGTAACTCTCGAGCGATAACACCTCTCCAGTCCATTTGCACCTGAAAGCAAGGTGATCCGGAGATGAAGACATGTCTGTTCTATTTTGGAGAAAAAAATACGGGATACTCACCTTGGGAGGTCCCAAATTCAGAGAGACATCATCTGTTCGGTTTGCCTCCGTGGCCCCGCTCGCACCCTTCCACCTTGTCAAAAAAGTGCCGAGAAACTCCAAAGGTTTCGTCTAAGGATGCAAAAACATGCACATGGGTTTTTACATTAGTCGTGGGTTTTTAAAGGCTTACTGAAACCCACTACTACCGACCACGCAGTCTGATAGTTTATATATCATTGATGAAATCTTAACATTGCAACACATGCCAATACGGCCGCTTTAGTTTACTAATTTGCAATTTTAAATTTCGCGGAAGTATCATGCTAAAACGTCGTGGTATGACGACGCGTGACGTCACGCATTGTAGAGGACATTTTGTTCCAGCATCATTCCCAGCTACAAGTCGACTGTTTTCATCGCATAATTTCACAGTATTATGGACATCTGTGTTGCTGAATCTTTTGCAATTTGTTCAATGAATAATGGAGACGTCAAAGAAGAAAGCTGTAGGTGGGAAGCGGTGTATTGCGGCCGCCTTTAGCAACACAAACACAGCCGGTGTTTCATTGTTTACATTCCCGAAAGATGACAGTCAAGCTTTACTATGGAACAGAGCGGTCAAGCGAACACGGTTGGATTGGACCACACACACAAAATCCAGTGTATTATGCAGCGATCATTTCGAAAGATCGTGTTTCGAAGAGGGTCCCTTGCGAAGGGCAGAGATGGGCATCGCCACCACCCGTCGACTGGTGCTGAAGAAAGGTGCGGGGCCGACTTTCAGGTTGTACAGGTACGACCATATAATCTCACTAAAACATTAGTAACACAATAAGCAGATAAGGGATTTTCCAGAATTATCCTAATAAATGTGTCTAATAACATCTGAATCGCTCCCACTGCCCTCGTCTTTTTTTTTTCTAGTCCTTCACTCTCACTTTCCTCATCAAAGAATCTTTCATCCTCAATCAAATTAATAGGGAAATCGTTGTTTTCTCGGTCTGAATCGCTCTCGCTGCTGGTGGCCATGATTGTAAACAATGTTCAGATGTGAGGAGCTCCACAACCCGTGACGTCACACGCACATCGTCTGCTATAGGCAAGGCTTTTTTATTAGCGACCAAAAGTTGCGAACTTTATCGTCGATGTTCTCTACTAAATCCTTTCAGCAAAAATATGGCAATACCGCGAAATGATTAAGTATGACACATAGAATGGACCTGCTATCCCCGTTTAAATAAGAAAATCTCATTTCAGTAGGCCTTTAAGGAAGAAGTAGTCCTACTCACATCTTTCTGTTTGCTGAGAGCAGTGAGTCCCTCAGTGAGCGCCTGGCTAAGGTCTTCAGACAAACACAGATCCTCAAGACAAACTCTCTCCCACAGGGAATGACCTGTAAAATCAATTGAGTTTAGAAGAAGCAGAGGATTCCAATAAGCCTGTGAACAGAAAAACATGCACCTAGAGCTCGACCCCGTGCTTGAAGGCTGGCCTGTTGCAGACAAGGCTCCAAAGACATTCTCAGCTCGCCCAATGCCGCCTCCAGCCACTGAGTTTGTCTACACCAGCTCTGTAAGACTTGTGCACTGACATAATGGAGCGCTGGACCTCCTAGTCGTTGGTTGGAGATCCCGCCAGCAGCAACGCTACCGTCAGACCACTCACTCAAGACTGAGGATCATTAAAAACATGTGTTGTGTTCAATTTTAATTGAATATTCTGTTATACTGCACACAGTATACAGTGTTAGACTTACTATTCTGAAAACTTCCAGTGGCGAGACCCATCGGCGCCCAAACCTTCAGACCCGTCAGAGTGGACAGAGTCTGCATGAGCGCCACTCCTGAGACTGGGTGACACAAGTGAGTTAGTTAGATGCAGAGTAGTGACCAGGGGCGTCGCCAGACATATTTCACTGGGGCACGTGCCCCACTGTTGATCTGCAGTGCCCCAGTAAAAATATCACCAATAAAAAAAAAACGCTTCAGAGTTTTAAGTCTACATAACATAGACAACAACGCACATACTACTTAGTATGGTAATTGATTGCTACTGTATTCACTCCACGTAACAGTGAGCACATGGCTAATTAATATGGTAATTTATTCACGTGTGGATCGAGACTTCGGTTGAGAGAGAGAGAGAGAGAGAGAGAGAGAGAAAGAGAAAGAGAGAGAGACAGAGAGAGAGAGGGGATTCGAATCACTGCGTGAGGTAGGTAACGTTAGCCAACAACAATTTGTTAATTACAATATTTTGATTTTGATTTGACTCAAACTGTAACTCCTAGATGGATTTAAGAAAGTTATTCGCCCGCAGCAGAGAAGAAGCAGCAAGGAATGAGAGATGTAAGTGAAGTCCTAGCTAGCTAGGCAACATCATTGTCTTAAGTTGATGCTAAGTTAGCTAACGTTATTCCTTGTATCAAGACAAACATATTCATTTGCTGTACGAGCTGTCGGGGGAATTTCCAATGAACATGAAACATAATGTTGGTTATTGTCTGCTGCTTCTTCATCAATGATGATTTGGAGTAAGCATGTGTGAGTTGAGTGCTTCTCAAATGGTTTTATCTTCAGGAAGAAAAACATTTTTCCATTTCATTAAGTCGTGAGTCAATTTTTAAATCATTCAAGTTTATTTCACAGAAAAATAGCACAGTAGACTTGTCTTGTTAATCGGTGTGACTTTGACTAAAATAATCTTGTTTTGTCACCAGAAAAATGGCTACAGCTAAAGCGTCTGGTTTTATTTCCAGAAAAAATAGTAACATTTCTGTATTAGTTTTCAGAAAGATGGCTGAAAATATCGGGTTTTGTTGCCCCATTTAGATTTTTTTAAAATATATTTCCATGTCTGTCCTGAGTCCTCCTCCAACTTGTTAGTAGGTTTGCCTTTTGCTAAAATACTCACTAATAGTCACTAGAAAAAAGGCTAAAAATATCTGGTTTTGTTGCCACAATTTGATTTTTTTCTCCCTAAACTTTTTTTTTTCATGCACACATTTGACTGCGACTCACTGAAAATGACACACAATCCACTTTTATGTCACGACCCAGCAGTTGGGAACCACTGGTCAACTGTATAACAGTTACTGTAATATTTCCATGTCTGTCCAGAGTGATTGACCACTTTGCAAAAATGAAAAGGAGACGTTACAGTTTACTACTCAGAAAATGATTCCCTGAACAGACACACAACAGTTGTTCATTTATTCTACTACTGTGGCTTTATTGTTTTGTGTATATTTTATAGTTTTGTGTATCTGAAATAGAATTCGCCACATTGCCATAAAGAAATTAAATAATATAAAAGAACCCAGAGATGTAGGGGTGCTTTATTTTTTGTTTTACTTTTGTAGATGTTAAATTTGCAGATGATTACTGCAATATATATTTCAAAAAGATTCATTGCTCTTCCTTTTTGCTTTTACCAGTAGCAGTTTAGAAGTCTGGAGTAAAAAAGTGCACAAGTAGGTCAAATGCATAAGTTAATTTCAGGTGGTTAATCAAAGATCCATACAACATAATCTGATATGATTTCATAGTTTAAAGCACTATTTATGTATTTTTTATGATAAATAAGTGCCAAAAATGTTTTTGCTTGCGCGCTTTGCACGCTCACATGAATTATTTGTGCCCCAGGTGTGCCCCAGTACAGTATTAGGTCTAGTGACGCCCCTAGTAGTGACAAAAAGCATAGTGACATTATCACCCACTTGATGCTGCAAGTGGCGAGAAGATGTCAATCCCACCGCCTTGGTCTGCAGAGGCAACAAAGACGCACAGTTTTTGCCAGAATTCTTGGTGCGCGGGAGTGAGCAGGGTTCTGTCTGATAGGCAGCTGCCTACAGGAAGCAAAGTGTGGACGTTTATGGAAAATGTCATCAATATATAATCAAAGTACAAACATTCTCACGGTTAAACAAGTGGATTTCCTCTGTTCCTCCTGGAGCTAACAGGCCAATCCTTTGAACCGTGCGCCCAGAAAAAGCCCTCTCCACCTGGGACAACAGCGCAGAAAAGGTCCCCATGTGGTCATAGAGAACCACATCCACTTCAGCTTTGGCACCACTCAGCACCAGCTATATTGCATGTGAAGAAAAACTAAAGTAACCATTTCAATATTTTTTATTCCACTTTGAGTCATGCTGAATCACCTCATAGGCAGGGATTCTATTGGAGACCAGCAGCATGCGAGTTGCAGAATGTGGTCGATGAGGTTGAAGCGATGCAGGTTTGGAGGTTAAGGTGGAGTGTGGGTCACTGGCTCTGCACCGATACACCAACTCAGATTAATAATACTTACAACATTGAGAAAGTATTCTATGTCACATCACAAAATAATTAAGAAACACAGGTGGTGGCAGTGAAAGAAACTCAAGACCTGGTCCAGACATTGCATCTACTCATAAGACCAATTCACGACCAATAATGTTCCACTAATGTAAGCTAGTCCCAAACAGCAAAATATAACAATTTATATAGCTATGAAGGTTCTCATTCATCCAGGTCTTTGTCATCTCAGGGCTAAACGTTTGGCCCAGGGGCCACAAAGCTTTTATAATTTTGCAGATATGCATTTCAAAGCATATCATATCTGTTGGAACTAAGAACAGGCTTCTCAAACATGGGCTATTTTAATCATAATACATCAATTTTTTAACAATTTCATATTAGAACATCAAAGAAATTTCAGAATGTTGCGTTAGATCCACGTCTGACCTGCTGAATGACATGGCTCGCTCTAAACTCAGTGCTCTGCTTGTGCTCAGTCTGACGCCCGGACGTTCGCAGGTCCTTGGAGACCAGGAAATTCTGGTTTGGATGCTACCACCTCCAGATTCCCCCAATTTTGTGCTGCTGCTCCAGGCTTTCCTGAAAGTCAGTGACATCCCTGCAGAAAACAACAATAAAAATATTGGCTGTTGTGTTCCATTAGTGATTTGGATTTGTTTTGGGACGGCGTGGCGCAGTGGGAGAGTGGCCGTGCGCAACCCGAGGGTCCCTGGTTCAAATCCCACCTTGTACCAACCTCGTCACGTCTGCTGTGTCCTGAGCAAGACACTTCACCCTTGCTCCTGATGGGTGCTGGTTGGCGCCTTGCATGGCAGCTCCCTCCATCAGTGTGTGAATGTGTGTGTGAATAGGTAAATGTGGAAGTAGTGTCAAAGCGCTTTGAGTACCTTGAAGGTAGAAAAGCGCTATACAAGTACAACCCATTTATCATTTATTTATTTATTTAAATTTACTCACTCTTCTCCTCTTCAATCTTCGCTCTGATACTCTGCCGGACCATCCTCTTTTGCAGCCTCTCCTCTAATTCCTCCGCTGGCTCGTCGCTGGGTTGGTTGAGGGTTCCGTACTGCTGTGCTGCCTCACGGGGGGTCAGCCGGTCCAGTGTGTTGACGCAGTAGACGTAGTAGTTCTTCCAGACACCAAACTCCTTTTCTCCAGGTGTGTAGGGAAGAAACCAGCCCTGTCGGATGCAGCGTCCCGCCCACAGACAGTCCTAGGAACAGGCAATTGATGAAACTACCAAAGATCCGCAGCATTAATTTTTTGACCTTTTTACCTGTTCAGACAATAATCTCCAGTGCCAGCTGACCTGGGCAGCGTAGCAGAGGTCCAGAGGGGACAGGAATGACATGATGTAAAGTGACAGGAAGCGAGGCAAAACCGCCGCCATATCCACTCGAGTCACCGGAAGAGTTTTGACCAGCAGATCTCTACAGGACCTGCTCGGGCCATTCAGATATGTGGTAAAAAAAACACACATGGTCTGTGTTCTGGTGTATGAATTTAAAAAGAAGGTTTTACCTGAGCTGGGGCTTGGTGCAGCGTGCGAGCACGGAATGCAGCATGTGTTTCCGTTGTCGGTCTGTCCACAGATCAAACCAGTGGAGTATCAGGTTGATCCTCTCCTCAAATAACTGGCAGCACAGATGATTCATGAACACATTTGGTACAAACACACAATATAATCTATTCCAACACAACAGCTGTATCAAATATTCTTTTTTTGAAACATAATACATTTAGTTTGAAGGGGCAAGCGGTAGAAAATGGATGGATAGGTCTCTACTGCACGTCATCATTTGTCTCCAGTTACCTTATTAAGAACTTAAGCTAAGAGGGTGGAACATGTTGGCATTGACACACAAAAAAAAAGGTTGTTTGTCCAGGATGGACCGCTCGCCTGTATCGGTTGGGGACATCTCTACGCTGCTGATCCGCTTGAGATGGTTTCCTGTGGACGGGACTCTCGCTGCTGTCTTGGATCCGCTTGAACTGAACTCTCGCGGCTGTGTTGAAGCCACTATGGATTGAACTTTACAGTATCATGTTAGACCCGCTCGACATCCATTGCTTTCGGTCCCCTAGAGGGGGGGGGGTTGCCCACATTTGAGGTCCTCTCCAAGGTTTCTCATAGTCAGCATTGTCACTGGCGTCCCACTGGATGTGAATTCTCCCTGCCCACTGGGTGTGAGTTTTCCTTGCCCTTTTGTGGGTTCTTCCGAGGATGTTGTAGTCGTAATGATTTGTGCAGTCCTTTGAGACATTTGTGATTTGGGGCTATATAAATAAACATTGATTGATTGATTGATAATTTGTGTTTTTGATATGTACCACAAAAAGGAGGACACATCGAATATCTTAAAGGGGAACATTATCATAATTTCAAAAGGGTTGAAACCAATAAAAATCAGTTTCCAGTGGCTTGTTGTATTTTTTGAAGTTTTTTTTAAAATTTTACCGGTCCCGGAATATCCCTAAATAAAGCTTTAAAGTGCCTTATTTTCGCTATCTTCGAAACCACTATCCATTTCCCTGTGACGTCATACAGGGCTGCCAATACAAACAACATGGCGGTTACCACAGCAAGATATAGCGACATTAGCTCGGATTCAGACTCGGATTTCAGCGGCTTAAGCGAATCAACAGATCACGCATGTATTGAAACAGATGGTCGGAGTATGGAGGCAGATAGCGGAAACGAAATTGAAGAAGAAATTGAAGCTATTGACGCTATTTGGCCATAGCGTGGGTGTACCAAACGAAGTGAACCATAGCATTGCTGCCTTATTAGCATCGCCGGTAAAATGCGCGGACCAAACGATCAGGACTTTCGCATCTTGTGACACTGGAGCAACTTAAATCCGTCGATTGGTAAGTGTTTGTTTCGCATTAAATGTGGGTATCTAGTTTGAAATGTACATACAGCTAGGGCAAATAGCATGTTAGCATCGATTAGCATAGCATGTTAGCATCGATTCGCTGGCAGTCATGCCATGACCAAATATGTCTGATTAGCACATAAGTCAACAACATCAACAAAACTCACCTTTGTGATTTCGTTGACTTAATCGTTGCAAATGCATCTGCAGGTTATCCATGCATCTCTGTGCCATGTCTGTCTTAGCATCGCTGGTAAAATGTGCAGACACTCTGGCAAATTCAATGGGGGTCTGGCGGCAGAATTCTTGCCAGTGGTGCAACTTGAATCCCTCCCTGTTAGTGTTGTTACACCCTCCGACAACACACCGACGAGGCATGATGTCTCCAAGGTTCCAAAAAAATAGTCGAAAAAACGGAAAATAACAGAGCTGAGACCCGGTGTTTGTAATGTGAAAATGAATATGGCGGGTGTGTTACCTCGGTGACGTCACGTTTTTACGTCATCGCTAGAAGACCGATAAACAGAAAGGTGTTTAATTTGCCAAAATTCACCCATTTAGAGTTCGGAAATCGGTTAAAAAAATGCATGGTCTTTTTTCTGCAACATCAAGGTATATATTGACGCTTACATAGGTTTGGTGATAATGTCCCCCTTTAAGGGTGTAATGTAATGCATTTATACCAATGACATTCGATGAAATGGTGAGTGGTTTTGTTGTTGTGATTCTTGGTGGACGTATTTTTCGGACTATAAGGTGCCTTTAAAATCCTTTTTTCCCCCTCAAAACTCGACAGTGCGCCTCATAACGCCTAATGTAAGGAATAAGTTTGGTTGAACTTACCCATCTCAAAACTCTTTTATTTGGTACATGGTGTAATGATAAGTGTGACCAGTAGATGGCAGTCAAACATAAGAGACAAGTGTAGGCTGCAGTGTGATGGGTGTGTTATGATCCGCTGCCCGGATCATATCATGTTAAGGTTTTGAGTCTGTTTTGTATTATGTTCTGCTAATGTTTGCCATAGTTCCTGGTTGCACTTCCTTGTTTGTGTCATGATCCACGTCTTGGATCATAACATATTCTGGTTTTGGTTCTGTTTATCACATTCTGTCTAGTATTTGTCTTCCTCAGTTCTTTGTGGCACTTCCTGGTTTTGTTTCCGTTGTCATAGTTACCCATTTAGTGTCACCTGTCTCTGCTTTGATCACGCGCACCTGCCCTTGATTATTTATCTCCCTATAAATGCCCGCCTCTGTTTGAAATTCAGTCTTGGACTCTTGCTTGCTACACGCAACAGCTGACGCCGCTCTTCCAACATTGTGGTAAATCTATTTTTGTATACTTGTTAGCTTATATGCTATTTTGTTTGTTTATGTCCCTAGCTTCCACGCTAGCGCCCTTTGTTCTTTCTAGCTCCCAAGCTAGTTCTGTTGGTTTTTGGTCAGTGCCTTTGTGCAAGTGTTTTTGTTCTTAGTTTGTTTTATTATATAAATACATTCTTATCCCTACCCTCACGCTGTATTCCATCTTCCGCTGCACCCACGAGAGAACAACTCGTCACCACAATGCCACCGAGACGTCACAGTTTGTTCCGTTACCATAGTAACGTATTATTTTCACCTGCCTCGGTTTCCAGACGCACACCTGTTTTTTGTTAATCACTGCCTTGATTTAAGCCTGCCTTCTTTGTTCACTCGTTCTTGCTTCCTAGTTTGTGTTTCACAACAGTGACGACTCCGATTCCTGATCTGTACTTGCTAGCTTCCGCGCTAAGCCTTTGCTCCTCTAGCTCAGATGCTAGTAGTTTTGTTTTGCCTTTTGTGCAAGTTTTTCTGTTCATAGTCTGTTTTTATTTTAAATAAATCAGTATTTCTTACCTTCACGCTGTGTCCGAGCCCGACTGCATCCACGAGAGAACGAACCCGCATCACGATGCCACGCAATCGTCATGTCAAGTAAACACCACCAACATTTTTTAAATGTTCCATTGAAAATATGGAACATTACAAACAGCGCTCCAAAATCCATCAAAATGTTTTAGAACGACTTTGGTAAGCTATGAAGCTGCACCGCTTGAAGGATTGTCGGTGCATTAAACGTATGAGTATTATTATGGTGTGTGTATAAGGTAAGACTCATTATATGGCATTGTTTTTCCCGCAATTTTGTGCAAAAGCAACTTTTCTTACCTACTGCTACCTGCTGATCTGTATTTGGGATCTGCATAAATCCTGAAAAATTGCGTCCGTAGTCAATAAACTTTTTTTTCTCTATCTTCTTGTTATGTGACATTTATCCTCCGCTGTTGCCATTTCTAATATAAAGTAGTGTAAAGTTCTTACTTATATCTGTCAATAAACTCACCATGAAAGCGCTAAAACATACCGGTGTAGTGAGTTTACATTATTCACCCAAGGAACTTTAGTTATTAGAGTTCCGGTCGGGTGTTTTTTTTCGGGACACATATCCAGTGTTGTTGTTTCCGGATGAAGAGATGTTGCTCCGTTATTGATGTAAGTAAAGTCTGAATGTCATTAAAACAGTTAGCTCCATCTTTTCACACTTCTTCCACTTCCATCCTTGCACGCTACACCGCTACAACAAAGATGACGGGGAGTAGACGCTGCCGAAGGTGAGCCACGTAAATAAGACCGGTCAAAAAATGGCGCATCCGGAATCGACTGTCAGAAAGCGATTGAAGATGATCTATAAAACATCATACATGCAACACTTTGAGCAAAGAACCACCAACATATGTTATGTAGACCACAAGGAAGTTTTATATATTTAGAAAAAATAAATAATAATATGACTCCTTTAATGCACCCTATCTGAAAAAAGAAAAAAAGAAACCATTCATCGGCGGTACACCTTATAATCCGGTGCGCCCTATGGTCCGAGAAATACGGTACATGATATGCAGTGACGGGCAGTAACACGTTAAATGTAACTAAGTTGCATAGCTTAACTAGCTTTTCCAGTAGCTTGGCGGTAGTTTGGCTGTTTTTTTAAGGAGTAGCTCTTTTTGTAGCTTAGCTACTTTCAGATCAGTGGTTGTCAAATGGGGGTACGCGTGCCTCTGGGGGTACTTGAAGGTATGCCAAGGGGCACGTGAGATTTTTTTTAAATATTCTAAAAAACAGCAACAATTCAAAAATCCTTTATAAATATATTAATTGAATAATACTTCAAGAAAATATGAATGTAAGTTCATAAACTGTGAAAATAAATGCAACAATGCAATATTCAGTGTTAACAGCTAGATTTTTTGTGGACATGTTCCATAAATATTCATGTTAAAGATTTATTTTTTTGTGAAGAAATGTTTAGGATTAAGTTCATGAATCCACATGTATTTACTTCTATGTGTGTAAATCTGCATTTATAATTGAATCACTTGTTTATTTTTCAACAAGTTTTTAGTCATTTTTATATCTTTTTTTTTCCAAATAGTTCAAGAAAGACCACTACAAATGAGCAATATTTTGCACTGTTATACAATTTAATAAATCAGAAACTGATGACATAGTGCTGTATTTTACTTCTTTATCTCTTTTTTTTCAACCAAAAATGCTGTGCTCTGATTAGGGGGTACTTGAAATAAAAACATGTTCACAGGGGGTACATCACTGAAAAAAGGTTGAGAACCACTGATATGGATAATATAGACACTTACATCATGAGTTGCCTTCATTATAACAATTATTTAAGGCAGTGGTTCTCAAATGGGGGTACGTGTACCCCTGGGGGTACTTGAAGGTATGCCAAGGGGTACGTGAGATTTTTTAAAAATATTATAAAAATAGCAACAATTCAAAAATCCTTTATAAATATATTTATTGAATGGTGTTGAATATAGTTCATAAACTGTGAAAAGAAATGCAACAATGCAATATTCAGTGTTGACAGATAGAGTTTTTGTGGACATGTCCCATAAATATTGATGTTAAAGATCTCTTTTTTTGTGAAGAAATTTTTAGAATTAAGTTGATGAATCCAGATGGATCTCTATTACAATCCCCAAAGAGGGCACTTTAAGTTGATGATTACTTCTACGTGTAGAAATCTGTATTTATAATTGAATCACTTGTTTATTTTTCAACAAGCTTTTAGTCATTTTTATATCTTTTTTTTTTCCAAATAGTTCAAGAAAGACCACTACAAATTAGCAATATTTTGCACTGTTATAAAATTTAATAAATCAGAAACTGATGACATAGTGCTATATTTTACTTCTTTATCTCTTTTTTGCAACCAAAAAGGCTTTGCTCTGATTAGGGGGTACTTGAATTAAAAACATGTTCACAGCGGGTACATCACTGGAAAAAGGTTGCGAACCACTGATATAGAAAATATAGACCATGGTTGTCCAACTCTGGCCCGCGGGCCAAATTTGGCCCACCGTGTAATTTCACTTGGCCCTTGAGGCAATATCAAATTAACATTAGAGCTGGCCCGCTGCTGTAACTCCACATTCACCGCTAATACTCTTATTTGCCAACCCTCTCGATTTTCCCAGGAGACTCCCGAAGTTCAGTGTCCCTCCCGAATTTCATCCCGGGCACCAATATTGAGGGTGGGCCTTAAAAGCCCTGCCTTTGGCGTTCTCAACAACCTGTCGCCACGTCCGCTTTTCTTCCATACAAACAGTCACATAATATATGCGGCTTACACACACACACAAGTGAATGCAAAGCATACTTGGTCAACAGCCATACAGGTCACACTGAGGGTGGCCGTATAAACAACTTTAACACTGTTACAAATATGCGCCACACTGTGAACCCACACCAAACAAGAATGACACATTTTGGGAGAACACCTGCACTGTTACACAACATAAACACAACATAACAAATACCCACAACCCCTTGCAGCACTAACTCTTCCGGGACGCTACAATATACACCCCACGCTATCACCAAACCCCGCCCACCTCAACCCCGCCGCCGAAAAGAGGCATTCCATTTTTATTTAAAGTTTATTTGATATGCCATTGATATTTTTTAATTATTATTAGGGTCCGCAGGCCCATTGCAATAGGACTCCACAGGAGTCCTTTTGCAATGGGCCAAGGACCCTATTGAAACTGTAAGGTTTTATTATTATTCCGCTCCTTCGCACCCTAATTTGACCCCCTTAACATGCTTCAAAACTCACCAAATTTGACACACACATCGGTACGGAGCGGCAGACAGACTTATTAAGCAACCAAATCCCAAAATACAAAATTGCGCGCTAACGCCCCCTAGGAAAAAAAAAAAAAGACTGCTTGTAACTTCCGTTAGGAATGTCGTAGAGACATGAAACAAAACCCTCTATATAGGGCTGACTTAGACCTAGATTTCATAATTGTACCTTCCAGGGCAAAGATCAACAAACATTTTTGCAAAAACCCATTCAAAGCAAAATTTGCGCAAAAAATGCTATTTTTGCCTCTTTGAGCTGTAATTTGACCCCCTTAAAATGCTTCAAAACTCACCAAACTTGGCACACACATCAGGACTGGCAAAAATTGCGATCTAATGAAAAAAAAACCCAAAATCAAAAAATGCTAGTGCATTTTTTGAATAAAACACAACAAAAACTGCTCCTAGGAAGAAAACACAAACAAAATTGCTTGTAACTTCCAGTAGAAATGCCGGAAAGACATGAAACAAAAACTTCTATGTAGGTCTCACTTAGACATACATTTAGATGATTGACATCCTTAGGCAAAAATCAACAGGAAGTTAAAAATTACCCCTTCAAAATAAAAGTTTTGTAAAAACCCGTCACCTTTTTCAAACGTAAACTCCTCCGAGTGCGTTTGTCGTTTCGGCTTCAAACTCGCACGGGAGAGAGATTGAACCCTTTTGATTACAACTATCCAACAAAGTTTTGATTACTGCTCCGGTTTTGATTTTACGCGCCTTCAAAGAACCCCTGCGCGAAGTTTCCTAAAAAATTGTCATTTTTGCCTCTTTGAGCTGTAATTTGACCCCCTTAAAATGCTTCAAAGTGCAAGTTAAAGCTCTACTATGCAAAGCAAAAGCCATTTATCAACAACATCCAGAAACGCTGATCTGTAATTTGACCCCCTTAACATGCTTCAAAACAAATTTTAAACACACATCAGGACTGGCGAAAATTGCCATCTAATAAAAAACCAAACCCCAAAAGTCAAAATTGCGCTCCAGCGCCCCCTAGGAAAAAACCCAGACAAAACTGCTTGTAACTTCTGTTAGGAATGTCGTAGAGACATGGAACAAAGACCTCTATGTAGGTCCGACTTAGACTAGGGCTTGGCAGCGGCCAAAGGCGGACCCGACCAACGCTGCTTGCAGCTTTAATTAGTATTTGAAACTCGATTTTGCATGTCACTATAAATTGATATACTGTAAGCCTTGCTTGTTCAAGATTCAATGCAAAACTTGTTTGGGTCCCTATTAAAAGGTTAATTTGTTCAACCTCGGCCCGCGGCTTTGTTCGGTTTTAAATTTTGGCCCACTCTGTATTTGAGTTTGACACCCCTGATATAGACACTTACATCATGAGTTGCCTTCATTATAACAATTATCTAAGGCTTTTAATTTTTTTGCAGCTCCAGACACATTTTTTTTTTTTTGGGCTGTTTCGACACTCTGCACTAGAGGGAGCCCTCGCACCACAGATAATCACTATTTTGGAGTGTAGAATGATTGAAGCAAAATATTTTTTTTTTGTAATGGGCTAAAATATGAAAGTGTCCTTTGTTCATGTAAGTATTTAAGTTATTTAGCGATTGGCATGGTTTGTTTCTCCAGGACATGAGCAGTCATACCGTGCGTTTTTTTTCCTCCAAAATGCAATATACTACACCGCAGCAAAAACTAACATATTACATTTCAGTTCCTCCTACTTATTATTGTTCAGTATGATGACATTTTACAGCATTTAGAGACTGTCTGACCTGCATGTTGCTGGTTTGGTTGTTCAGTGGAGTCCAGCAGCTGAAGCGCGCGTCCGAGGGCCGGCGGCGCGCGTCATGGTCGGTCACAGTCACGCCAGGCTTCCACGGCGTCAGCGAGTGTCGATTCCCGTTTAAGTTGTCTTCCATAGCGGATGCCCTTGTGAAGAAGCGGAGTGGGATTTAGACGAAACCAACAGGTCGATCTCCAATCTACGCACTTACAAATGGTGAGGATGCCCAGGTAACCATGGTTACACATCAACACATTCCTTCACACATTCCCTCCAATAGGCTGGATGTGTACTTTAATGGATATATATATATTTTTTTTTTAAGTCCGCCGACTAATTGGGCCATTTTTTTTATATAAACCTGTATTTTCATTTAAAATTTAAAAGTTTTGATTTGAGTTGAGTAGTGTAGTTTCGGGCTATACCACAAGATGGCACTTGGAGAAAGTCTAAATCAGGGGTCAGCAACATTTTTGAAACCAAGAGCTACTTCTTGGGTACTGATTATTGCGAAGGGCTACCAGTTTGATACACACTTACATAAATTGCCAGAAATAGCCAATTTGCTCAATTTACCTTTAATAAATAAATCTATATATATAAAAAAAATGTGTATTTCTGTCTGTCATTCCGTCGTACATTTTGTTTCCTTTTTCGGAAGGTTTTTTGTAGAGAATAAAACAAACTTAATTGTGGAGGGGGTCCGGTCCGATGACCATGGATGAAGTACTGGCTGTCCAGAGTCGAGACCCAGGATGGACCGCTCGTCGGGACCCAGGATGGACCGTTCGCCTGTATCGGTTGGGGACATCTCTACGCTGCTGACCCGCCTCCGCTTGAGATGGTCTCCTGTGGACGGGACTCTCGCTGCTGTCTTGGATCCGCTTGAACTGAACTCTCGCGGCTGTGTTGGAGCCACTATGGATTGAACTTTCACAGTATCATGTTAGACCCGCTCGACATCCATTGCTTTTGGTCCCCTAGAGTGGGGGGTTGCCCACTTCTGAGGTCCTCTCCAAGGTTTCTCATAGTCAGCATTGTCACTGGCGTCCCACTGGATGTGAATTCTCCCTGCCCACTGGGTGTGAGTTTTCCTTGCCCTTTTGTGGGTTCTTCCGAGGATGTTGTAGTCGTAATGATTTGTGCAGTCCTTTGAGACATTTGTGATTTGGGGCTATATAAATAAACATTGATTGATTGATTGAAAAGAGGAGAAAACACGAAATAAATGAAAATGTAATTTTGAAACATAGTTTATCTTCAATTTCGACTCTTTAAAATTCAATATTCAACTGAAAAATATGAAGAGAAAAACTAGCTAATTCGAATCTTTTTAAAAAAAAATAAAAAATAATTTATGGAACATTATTAGTCATTTTTCCTGATTAAGATTAATTTTAGAATTTTGATGACGTGTTTTAAATAGGTTAAAATCCAATCTGCACTTTGTTAGAATATATAACAAATTGGACCAAGCTATATTTCTAACAAAGACAAATCATTGTTTCTTCTAGATTTTCCAGAACAAAAATTTTAAAAGAAATTCAAAAGACTTTGAAATAAGATTTAACTTTGATTCTACAGATTTGCCGGAATATTTTAATTTTTTATTTTAATCATAAGTTTGAAGAAATATTTCACAAATATTCTTCGTCGAAAAAACAGAAGCTAAAATGAAGAATTAAATTAAAATGTAGTTATTATTCTTTACAATAATAATTTTACAAACAATACTTAAACATTGATTGAAATTGTCAGGAAAGAAGAGGAAGGAATTTAAAAATTAAAAAGGTATATGTGTTTAAAAATCTTAAAATCATTTTTGAGGTTGTATTTTTTTTTCTAAAATTGTCTTTCTGAAAGTTATAAGTAGCAAAGTAAAAAAAATGAACAAATTTATTTAAACAAGTAAAGACCAAGTGTTTAAAATATTTTCTTGTATTTTCAAATTCTATTTGAGTTTTGTCTCTCTTTGAATTAAAAATGTCGAGCAAAGCGAGACCAGCTTGCTAGTATCCATTTTCCATCCATTTTCTACCGCTTATTCCCTTTTGGGGTTGCGGGGGGCGCTGGCGCCTATCTCAGCTACAATCGGGCGGAAGGCGGGGTACACCCTGGACAAGTCACCACCTCATCACAGGGCCAACACAAATAGACAGACAACATTCACACTCACATTCACACACTAGGGCCAATTTAGTGTTGCCAATCAACCTATCCCCAGGTGCATGTCTTTGGAGGTGGGAGGAAGCCGGAGTACCCGGAGGGAACCCACGCATTCACGGGGAGAACATGCAAACTCCACACAGAAAGATCCCGAGCCTGGATTTGAACCCAGGACTGCAGGACCTTCGTATTGTGAGGCGCACGCACTAACCCCTCTGCCACCGTGAAGCCAGCTTGCTAGTAAATAAACACAATTTAAAAAATAGAGACAGCTCACTGGTAGGTGCTGCTATTTGAGCTATTTTTAGAACAGGCCAGCAGGCGACTCATCTGGTCCTGCGTTGGAGACCCCTGGTCTAATGAATAACACAATATTCTGTATAGCAGGGACCCCCAACCTTTTTTGCACCAGGGACCGGTTTAATGTAGGCATTATTTCCACATGGATATAGCAAATAAGTGCATAAAAAATTCATACATGAAAAAACTCACCATAACATTCAATTAGTGGGGGCCCTGGCCTTTTCCCTTTGCAAAAAAAGCTCTCCATAGACTTGTTTTTTGCTCACTTTTGCTAGTAGTGGGCTTTTTTTTGGCTTTAGTATCTGATAGTTTATAGGTGATACATCACAATTAAAGGCCTACTGAAACCCACTACTACCGACCACGCAGTCTGATAGTTTATATTTCAATTATGAAATCTTAACATTGCAGGCAAGATCTCATCCCGTGGGGTCAAAATGATCATGAGAACGGTGAGCAAAAATCCCACAACCACACGGGGGGACCTAGTGAATGACCTGCAGAAAGCTGGGACCAAAGTAACAAAGGTTACCATCAGTAACACACTACGCCGACAGGGAATCAAATCCTGCAGTGCCAGACGTGTCCCCCTGCTTAAGCCAGTGCATGTCCAGGCCTGTTGGAAGTTTTCCAGAGAGCACATGGATGATACAGCAGAGGATTGTGAGAATGTCATGTGGTCAGATGAAACCAAAATATAACGTTTTGGTATAAACTCAACTCGTCGTGTTTGGAGGAAGAATACGGAGTTGCATCCCAAGAACACCACACCTACTGTAAAGCATGGGGGTGGAAACATCATGCTTTGGGGCCGTTTTTCTGCTAAAGGGACAGGACGACTGATCCGTGTTAAGGAAAGAATGAATGGGGCCATGTATCGTGAGATTTTGAGCCAAAACCTCCTTCCATCAGTGAGAGCTTTGACGATGAAACGTGGCTGCATGACAATGATCCCAAACACACCTTGTGCCCGGGCAACAAAGGAGTGGCTCTGTAAGAAGCATTTGAAAGTCCTGTAGTGGCCTAGCCAGTCTCCAGACCTCAACCCCATAGAAAATCTGTGGAGGGAGTTGAAAGTACGTGTTGCTCGGCGACAGCCCCAAAACATCACTGCTCTTGAAGATCTGCATAGAGGAATGGGCCATAAATACCAGCTACTATGTGTGCAAACCTGGTAAAGACCTATAGTAATCGTTTGACCTCTGTTATTGCCATTAAAGGTTATATTACAAAGTATTGAGTAGAATTTTTGTTATTGACCAAATACTTATTTTCCACCATAATTTACAAATAAATTCTTTAAAATTCCGACAATGTGAATTCCTGTTTTTTTTTCACATTCTGTCTCTCACAGTTGAAGTGTACCAATGATGAAAATCACAGACCTCAGTCATCGTTTTAAGTGGGAAAACTTGCACAATCGGTGGCTGACTAAATACTTTTTTTGCCCACACTGTATAGTACTTCCATAATGGAAGTGATGATTTTTCAACAGTTAATTGTGAACAAGCTGAAATATGTTTCTGAGGTAACAGTTTGGGATCAATTAATTCACATTTTATTGGTAAATCAATAAAAATAAAATCAGCATACATGTTATATCTGTAAAAAAATAACCACACCCAAACAGTGGCTGAGACTGACGATCATCGCAGCCCAAAGTGCAAAAACTGATTAAGTTCAAAATAATGCAGCTAAAATGACCACGTGGGAAATCAAGGCATGGTTGTGAGGTCAACCAGGAACTAAATGCATGTTTTGTGGACATGACGGTCATACATTCATGCTGAAAAGTGGTAACTCACATCTTTTTTTTTTTTGGCGGTGCAAGTTTAAAAAGCACTTTGACAAATGGGTTAAGTTACACACTGATTGGCTTAGAAGTCGGAACGACTAACACTATAAAGTGCAACAGAGTGCTTTGCATCTGTTGTGGAGTATTTCTAATCACTTTGGTTGCTTAGAGCTTCCTCTACAAGACGTGATGCAGTTGATCAGAGATGATGGTAATGATTAGTTCCCTAAACTACTTGCATCCAGATGTTTAGTAAGATAAGATGTGTATCATCCGTGTTATGTGCATTGGAATTTCCATTCGCCTGCTGGTCGGCAAGGAGCAGCAACGGCCGAGAGGCAGTCACACGTTGGCAGTCTTCGGCGTCTCCTGGCTGTCTGTCAAATTCAGTTTCTGGCTGGGAAAGCGAATTTAAGTAAAAAACAACCACACATCTTTTCTTTTAACTCGACAAATGTAATTATATCACAGATGAGCTCATGTAGGTGCAAAAAAAAAAGGATACATGGAAGAACTGAGCTCCTCCAGCTGAAAAACAAAAAAAAGAACTAAGCATGAAACCTTGTTTTCTTGCAGCTGTCAAACCTGTGACGGACTGGGAGCAATCTAATGCTATGGCAATGTATCGATGTATAAAAGAAAAATACTGTATATTGAATTAAAACCAAACACTGAACACTGACTAGCCATCATTTTGAGGTATATATATATGATATAGTATATACAGTGGGTACGCAGAGTATTCAGACCACTTTAAGTTTTTCACTCTGTTTCGTTGCAGCCATTTGCTAAAATTTAAAAAAAAATCATTTTAATTCTCATTTATGTACACTCAACACCTCATCTTGGCAGAAAAAAAGATCAATTTTGATGAACCTGAGGCTGTTTTTGTTGCCAAAGGTGCATCATTAAAGTATTGAGCAAAAAGTCGAAAATGGCCAAATTTGAGCTAAGCCCGCCCACTGGGCCAACAATTTTAGTTACCTCTCCCTTAATTTTTTTCAATTTGTCGCACTTTTGTTATTTCATTTTTTTTATCTTGCAATTTTACTTTTTATGCAAACCCTTTCACTGTATTTGTTTTGCACTATCTTGTTTAGCTCATGCATTGTTTATGTTCTTAGTTTTTTTTGTTTTTTTGCTCCGTTCTTTTTAACCTGTAAAGCATTTTGGTCCAATTCAAAGATTGTTGTAAACGTGCTATATAAATAAAGTTGTCTTGCCTTGCCCAATACTTATGTAAATGTGAAATTGTAGTTTTTTATGGTTAATAAATATGCAGAAATGTCTACATTTCTGTCAACATGGGGTGATTAGTGTGCATTATTGAGACATGAGATATCCTTTTAGGATTTCAGAAAATGGCTACAATGATACACAGAGTGGAAAATGTAAAGGGGCCTGAAAACTTTCCGTACCCACTGTATAACCAAAGTTGTTTTGTTTTTTTTAACAGAGCCGAAAACTAGGCTTAAACAGGTAAGTGGACAGGAAAAGCAATATATTTAACACTAATGTGAAAGGTTCTGGCTAGTTAATTTGAACTTTAATCCAAAATGTCAGAACAACCAGCCTTTCCATTAAGACGCCAGTGGATTTGATGCATTACTATCGAAATGACAACACCTTAATCCGAATTGCTGCTGTAAAAAAGCTTTATTTTTGCTTTCTTGTCTCGTCAATTTTGTCTTGGTAAAAAAAAAAAAGTGTGTATTATTATCAGAGGTGGGTAGTAACGCGCTACATTTACTCCGTTACATTTACTTGAGTAACTTTTGGGATAAATTGTACTTTTACGAGTAGTTTTTATGCAACATACTTTTACTTTTACTTGAGTATATTTATAGAGAAGAAACGCTACTTTTACTCCGTTCCATTTATCTAAATTCAGCTCGCTACTGGCTACTTTTTTTTATCGATCTATTAATGTTTGTTTTGGTTAATGACAGAACTTCAAAGTAGAATCTACTGCGTTTCACCAATCACATGCAGTCACTGGTGACGTTGGACCATTCAAACAGAGCCAGGCGGTCACATGACCCAATTTATACAAGTTGAAAAACGTATTGGGGTGTTACCATTTAGTGGTCAATTGTGCAGAATATGTACTGTACTGTGCAATCTAATAATAAAAGTTTCAATCAATCAATCAAAAGTGTAAAGGAAAAAAGGCACTTTTTATTTCAACAGTACTTCCCGTCAAAAGCCTAAAGACTGATCGCACAGTTCCTGTCTTCACAATAAAAGCGCCGCTCCATCGCGCCTGCGCCTGCGCTAACAAAATAAGAGTCTCCGAAAGCCAGCGCAAACAAGCTGGCAAGCTACGGAGTTTGCCGCCAATGTATTTCTTGTAAAGTGTATAAAAACGAATATGGAAGCTGGACAAATAAGATGCCAAAAACCAACTACTTTCATGTGGTATTAGACAGAAAAGAGGAACTTTTTTCTCCTCCATTTGAAAACGTGGACGTCTGAGTCCAATCATTGCAAGTCATCAGAATCAGGTAATACACCAACTTATATTCTTGTCTTCATGAAAGATAGGAATCTATAAGTTAAACATGCATATATATATTCATTAAAACACCTTCAACATGTGAACAAAAACGGCAAAATAAATAAATATAAATGATATACTGTATATATAAATGTATGTATATATATATATATATATATATATATATATATATATATATACCTATATATATATATATACATATATATATATATATGATTTGTGTGTGTATGTATGATGTGTGTGTGTATAAATGATATGTGTGTGTATGTATATGAGGTAGATCACCACGACTTGGTCATTTACTAAGTAATTGATAAACGTTGAACAACTTATTGGGGTGTTACCATTTAGTGGTCAATTGTAGGGAATATGTACTGTACTGTGCAATCTACTAATACAAGTTTTAATCAATCAATCAAATCAATGAATGCCTACTGAGGCTATGGTGCTGTTAAGTTATTGTGGCTCAATGTGCCATTTTTTTCATTTTATTTTAATGTACTATTATTTAATATATATTATTGTTTTAGTTGCTTAAGAGATATTCCTGGCTCTGAATTTGCTCATTGCTATTTTTATGTTTTTGTGCATTATTTGTTGCCGTAATCAGGTTACTCATCAGTTACTCAGTACTTGAGTAGTTTTTTCATAACATACTTTTTACTTTTACTCAAGTAAATATTTGGGTGACTACTCCTTACTTTTACTTGAGTAATAAATCCCGAAAGTAACAGTACTCTTACTTGAGTACAATTTCTGGCTACTCTACCCACCTCTGATTATTATTGAATAAAGGAAAAACCACATTATTTCCAAAATGGCTAAACATACCATTTTAATGGGCTGCACCAGGTGGTTGGGTACCATACTGGTATGGTACCAATTTCCAAGGTTTTTTTGTGTATGAATGTGTTAAAAATGTTAATATGTTTATAATAAAATCTATATGGAAGTATTATTGTAGCAAAATTGCATGAAATTGAACAACCACTCGGAAGTAAACAACTTCATGTTATGTTGCTGAATAAGGTTTAAAAAGATGAGTTCAGTTTTACCTGTCTATACACAAAAAGTACGTTTTGCAAATGTGTGCAAATTAGATGAGTAGCACTATTTAAATGGAAAGAAAATTAAGTACTTACATTCAGAAGCAGCTTGTCCATATTGGTGTCTCGGGCTGTTTTCCTCTGGTCTTCTGGCATCTCATCTGCCTCACCATACAGGTCAAAGTGCAAGCGGGCTAGCTTCTCCTGCATCTCTCGCACGTGCTCCATCTGCCCAATAGAGCACTCGTTTCCTGGGACAGACAGGGTGAAAGCAAACTTTTAAAGGGGAACTAGACTTTTTAGGGGTGAATTTTACCAATTATTCACACACGTCTTTTCTTTTAGCATTCTAAGGATAAAAAAAAAAAAAAACGCTTGCCAGACATGGCTGATGGGCGTCCCATAGAGATATAAACCCTCTATCAACATTTTATACACACTCTGTAAGTATACATAGGATGTAGTAACAGACACGTCTATAACTATGTAATTGTAATATGTACAGTATATGGCAAATAATACATTTTTAGATGCATCGTAATTCAGACGTGGGTGATTGTAAAATCGCTGAGTAAATGTCAATAATCTATTATTTATTCACTGTAAACAAGGTAGTGCAGACAGTTCTAAAATTTAGCTGAACGCAGCGAGCCACCTCACAGGTATCTCCATCCAGCTTCTTTATTTTAGGGCACTTACTGTATGTTCTAGTTTTGAATACATTTCCCTTAATTTAATATATGTAATGGAAATTAATTCAACTGTTACTTATTACAAATGCACTATTTGTAAACTTTGCAAGGGATTAATTCTTATTTAATGAAACAAAATACATGTAAAACAGCATGATTATATATAAATATAAGATGCATCAATAATACATTTTTAATCAAACCGTAGCTCCTGAATCGTAATCGAATCGCAAGGAGCCCAAGGATTCCCAACTCTAATGTTTACTGTGTTTTTGGTAATTTTTAGGCATTACCGGAACTTTTTTCCCGAGTGCATTTTTTTCAGTGCCCATAGCAACACACTTCCTACTTCCGTCAACAAACGTCTGTGTGTTTTAATCACGACAGACTTCGTAATGGACGGCAAAGATGGCATTACTGGACAAATAAGAATTCACAACCTTGTCTTTTTGAAGCTGAACATGCGGAGGATGAACTACTGATTTTAGAAGCTGAGCAGGCACAAAGACAGGGTGAATCGTTGGGTGCAGATGGAAGTTGAGATAGTCAAGACCGGTGTTCTAGAAAAGAGCACACGACAAAAGACGAACTGTTTGCGGTAACAAATCGCGCAGGGGTAGAAGTAGGATTATCTCAGAGAGAGCATGTCCCAGATTTCAAGTTCTTTTGAGGCATGTTAAAAAAGAAAAATCGCTTTGTGACTTCAATAGTAAATACGGCAGTGCCATGTTGGCACTTTTTTCCATAACTGGAGTTGAAGTTGTTCTCTTATTTTGGAAAACCTTGTTTTTGATTGATTGATTGAAACTTGTATTAGTAGATTGCACAGTATAGTACATAATCCGTACAATTGACCACTAAATGGTAACACCCGAATAAGTTTTTCAACTTGTTTAAGTCGGGGTCCATTTTAATCAATTCATGGTAAAGTTACATGGTTTAATGCATCAAGCTGGGCATCACAACAAATTTAGGCATAATAATGTGTTCATTCCACGACTGTATATATCGGTATCGGTTGATATCGGAATCATACTTGCCAACCTTGAGACGTCCTAATTCAGGAGATGGGGGGAATAGAGGGGGTGTATACTGTAGCATCCCGAAAGACTTAGGGCTGCAAGGGTTCTGGGTATTTGTTCTGTTGTGTTTATGTTGTGTTATGATGCAGATGTTCTCCCGAAATGTGTTTGTAATTCTTGTTTGGTGTAGGATCACAGTGTGGCGCATAGTGTTAAAGGGGAACGTTATCACAATTTCAGAAGGGTTAAAACCAATAGAAATCAGTTCCCAGTGGCTTATTTTATTTTTCGAAGTTTTTAAAAAATTTTACCCGTCCTGAAATATCCCTAAAAAAAGCTTTAAAGTGCCTGATTTTCGCTATCTGCGAAGCCACTGTCCATTTCCCTGTGACGTCACATAGCGATGCCAATACAAACAGATGGTAGATAGCACAGCAAGATAGAGCGAAATTAGCTCCGATTCAGACTCTGATTTTAGCGGCTTAAGCGATTCAACAGATTACGCATGTATTGAAACGGATGGTTGGAGTATTGAGGCAGATAGCGAAAACGAAATTGAAGAACAAACTGAAGCTATTGAGCAAATAGCTATTGACGCTATTCGGCCATGTTTGCCTTAGCATCGCCGGTAAAATGTGTAGACCAACGATCGAAAGTTTCGCATCTTGTGACACTGGATCAACTTAAATCCATTGATTGGTAAGTGTTTGTTTGGCATTAACTGTGGGTGGGTGGAAGGAAACGCTGGATGCAAATACAGCTACAAATGTACATACAGCTAGCATAAATAGCATGTTAGCATCGATTAGCCGCAGTCATGCCGCGACCAAATATGTCTGATTAGCACATTAGTCAATAACATCAACAAAACTCACCTTTGTGATTTTGTTGACTTTATCGTTGGGAATGCATCTGCTTTGAGTGTCGCAGGATATCCAGACATTCTTGCCATCTCTGTGCCATCTCTGTCGTAGCATCGCCGGTAAAAACCAAATGAAGGACTTTTGCATCTGTTGACACCGGAGCAATCTAAATACGTCGATTGGTATGTGTTTGTTTGGCATTAAATGTGGATGGAAGGAAAGGCTGGATGCAAATATAGCTACAAATGAGGCATAACAATGCAATATGTGTGTACAGCTAGCCTAAATAGCATGTTAGCATTGATTAGCATGCCGTGCTAATCGATACACATTCTACGTAAATCAACTAGAATCCGTCCCTGATCGTGTTGTTACACCCTCCGACAACACACCGACGAGGCATGATGTCTCCAAGGTACCGGAAACAGTCGTAAAAACGGAAAATAACAGCTGATTCGACTTGCTGCGTGTAATGTGGTGGAGAAAATGGCGTTGACTACCTAGGTGTCGTCACGTTCTGACGTCATCGCTCCGAGAGCGATAAATAGAAAGGCGTTTAATCCGCCAAAATTCACCCATTTAGAGTTCGGAAAATCGGTTAAAAAAATATATGGTCTTTTTCTGCAACATAAAGGTATATATTGACGCTTACATAGGTCTGGTGATAATGTTCCCCTTTAAAGTTGTTTATACGACCACCCTCAGTGTGACCTGTATGGCTGTTGACCAAGTATGCCTTGCATTCACTCGTGTGTGTGTGTGTGTGAAAGCCGCATATATTATGTGGCTGCGCCAACACGCTGTTTGTATGGAGGAAAAGCAGACATGACGACAGGTTGAAGAGGACGCAAGAGGCAGTGCTTTTAAGGCACACCCACAATATTGTTGTATGGGTTGAAATCGGGAGAAATTCGGGAGAATGGTTGCCCTGGTAGATTTTCGGGAGGTGCACTGAAATTTGGGAGTCTCCTGGAAAAATCAGGAGGGTTGCCAAATATGATCGGAATCGGTAAATAAGAGTTGGACAATATTGGAATATCGGATATCGGCAAAAAAGCCATTATCAGAAATCTCTAGTTTCGATCAAACAATCAATCAACGAAAAAAGTGCAGCTACCATGTCATTATGTTAAAAAGCTAAACCTACCAAAAGCTTGGAGTTTCCCTGAGTGGAAGTCATTAAGGAGGCTGAGGAGTCCATTCTCCATCTCCTGCACGTCAGAGACATCAGTCAGGAAGGAGTGCTGGATGGTGGGTGCGGCCTGGTTCTGAGTCGAGCTTGGGCGGACACCCTGACCCGGCTGATGCTTTGATTTGTCTCGAACTACCCTGTGAAAGAAAAGCTTAAAATAAGTCCCAAACAAACGTTGATGTGGTTATCAGGTGTAAGGCTGGGCCGATATATCGATATGCTTGATATATTGCGGGTTTGTCTCTGTTCAATGTAGAAAATCACTATATCGTGACATTCGAGTATACATTCTCATGCAGTTGCTTTTAGCTGCTGTCATTACACTACAGGCTCTTCCCACACCTTGTCTCTCCTTCTCACAGACAGCAAGCGCACCTTCCTACATACGTCACATACGTATACGCCCTCGCGGAGCAGAGAAGCAGCAGCATGGGTAACGTTAGCTGTGATGCTAGCGGAGCCGTGCGAGTGGTAATACGAGAGAAAGAAGGTGCGAATCTGGTAACAAATGAAGGAAGAATTGATTCCCAGGAAAAACAGCAGGAGGTCCATTGGCTTCAAGTGGGAATATGTCGAATAGACAACTTTAATTTGTCAAGTGTGGGGCACAAGCGTTGCTACAAAAAGTAGCATTACTGCTTATATGTAGCAACATTTGAAAAGGCACCCGCGTGTGGTTACCATTCGGTGCCACACGCCCACACCATGAAAATGCAAAGGCAAACATTTCCAGATCAACATTGTATGAAAAAAATTGGGAAATAATGTCCACAGTAACCTACCACATAGCGAAGGACGAACACTATTTGATTTCCTATTATGCAGCTAATTTTTATTTGACAGTTATTGAAATATCGGATTGGTTCGCAGCCAAGCGTAAAGCGACTGGGATGAGAATCAGCCCCTCCAAGTCCGAGTCCATGGTTCTCGCCCGGAAAAGGATGGAGTGCCATCTCCGGGTTGGGGAGAAGACCCTGCCCCAAGTGGAGGAGTTCAAGGACCTCGGAGTATTGTTCACGAGTGAGGGATGAGTGGATCGTGAGATCGACAGGCGGATCGGTGCGGCATCTTCAGTAATGCGGACGCTGTATCGATCCGTTGTGGTGAAGAAGGAGCTGAGCCGGAAGGCAAAGCTCTCAATTTACCATATCTACGTTCCCGTCCTCACCAAAGGTCATTTGGGTTATGACCAAAAGGACAAGCTCAAGAGTTCAAGTGGCCGAAATTAGTTTCCTCCGCCGGGTCGCGGGGCTCTCCCTTAGAGATAGGGTGAGAAGCTCTGTCACCCTGGAGGAGCTCAAAGTAAAGCCGCTGTTCCTCCACATTGAGAGGAGCCAGCTGAGGTGGTTCGGGCATCTGGTCAGGATGCCACCCGAACGCCTCCCTAGTGAGGTGTTTAGGGCACGTCCAACCGGTAGGAGGCCACGGGCAAGACCCAGGACATGTTGGGATGACTATGTCTCCCGGCTGGCCTTGGAACGCCTCAGGATTGCCCGGGAAGCGCTAGACGAAGTGGCTGGGGAGAGGGAAGTCTGGGCTTCCCTGCTAAGGCTGACGACCCCGCGACCCGACCTCGGATAAGCGGAAGAAGATGGATGGATGGATATTATGCAGCTAATTTATATTTCAATCAATGTTTTACTTATATAGCCCTAAATCACTAGTGTCTCAAAGGGCTGCACAAACCACAACACAAACCACTACGACATCCTCGGTAGGCCCACATAAGGGCAAGGAAAACTCACACCCAGTGGGACGTCGGTGACAATGATGACTATGAGAACCTTGGAGAGGACGAAAGCAATGGATGTCGAACGGGTCTAACATGATACTGTGAAAGTTCAATCCATAGTGGATCCAACACAGCAGCAAGAGTCCAGTACAAAGCGGATCCAACACAGCAGCGAGAGTCCCATCCACAGCGGAGGCGGATCAGCAGCGTAAAGATGTCCCAAGCCGATACACAGGCAAGCGATCCATCCTGAGTCCCGACTCTGGACGAGCGGTCCATCCTGGGTCTTTGACATTTGTCATTTGACATCTTTGACTGGGCTTTTGTATTTGACAGTTATTGAAATATCTTGTGTGATATCATGCACAAAAGTGTGCTTTATTTGTTTTAAACTATTGTAGTGGTGTTCTGTTCAAAAAGTTCACTTTAATTTAGTTTTGTTTTGATATGTCCTTTTAGTGACATCATGCACAAAAGTGCACTAATAGCCTGTTTTAAAATGACACTGACAATGTTGCACTTTCTGTTTTGAAATGATACGAATGTTTATGCCACTGCTTAATAACTGTTTAAAAAATACAGTTTTGATAAATTGACTAAATTGTGGTTTCCCTCTCTGCATAAAAGTTTAAAATGAGCATATATTAAAGGCCTACTGAAACCCACTACTACCGACCACGCAGTCTGATAGTTTATATATCAATGATGAAATCTTAACATTGCAACACATGCCAATACGGCCAGTTAGTTTACTAAATTGCAATTTTAAATTTCGCGCCAAAATATCCTGCTGAAACGTCTCGGTATGATGACGCGTGCGCGTGACGTCACGCATTGTAGAGGAAATTTTTTTCCAGCATCGTTCCCAGCTATAAGTAGTCTGGTTTCATCGCCAAATTCCACAGTATTCTGGACATCTGTGTTGCTGAATTTTTGCTATTTGTTCAATGAACAATGGAGGCATCAAAGAAGAAAGCTGTAGGTGGGAAGCGGTGTATTGCGGCCGCCTTTAGCAACATAAACACAGCCGGTGTTTCATTGTTTACGTTCCGGAAAGATGACGGTGAAGGTTTACAATGGAACAGAGCGGTCAAGCGAACACGGTTGGATTGGACCACACACACAAAGTACAGTGTATTATGCAGCGCTCATTTCGAAAGATCGTGTTTCTTATGGGGTCCCTTGCGAAGGGCAGGGATTGGCTTCACCATCACCCGTTGACTGGGGCTAGAGAAAGGTGCGGGGCCGACCTTCAGGTTGTACAGGTACAACCACTTAGTCTCACTAAAACACTACTAACACAATAAGCAGATAAGGGATTTCCCAGAATTATCCTAGTAAATGTGTCTAATAACATCAGAATCGCTCCGACTGTATAGTCTTTTTTTCCCATTTTTTTCTAGTCATTCACTCTCACTTTCCTCATCCACGAATCTTTTACCCCTGCTCTAATTAATGGGGAAATTGTCGCTTTCTCGGTCCGAATCGCTCTCGCTGCTGGTGGCCATGATTGTAAACAATGTGAGGATGTGAGGAGCTCTACAACCCGTGATGTTACGCGCACATTGTCTGCTACTTCCGGTACAGGTGTTGTAAGCACAATACCAATGGGAGAAAATTTGTATAATACGCAATCTTTTTGCAAATTGCTTCCAGCTATATATTTGAATAATGTGTGGTGCACATTTTACAAATCAATGGGCGCAATTTGCAAAATGCGCGACCGCATTTTGCAAATTTGTATAATGCACAATCTTTTTGGCAATTTTGGAAATTGCTTCCAGCTATATATTGATTGTGTTGGAAGTTCTGGCTACATCCAAACCCTAACCCTACCTGCTGTTCTTCTTGTGTTCGATGTAGCTTTCTGTGCAGAATTCCGCAAATTATTCTTCAGCCGTCCTCAAACCATCCATTTGAACGGTCGCGCCATTTTCAAACAAAATCTCGTCTTGCGATATGCAAATTGCTTGCGCACAATGGAAATGACGTGTAATTTGCAAAGTTCCCGAGATTGGTGAAATGCTTACAACACAGGCAAGGCTTTTTTATTAGCGACCAAAAGTTGCAAACTTTATCGTCGATGTTCTCTACTAAATCCTTTCAGCAAAAATATGGCAATATCGTGAAATGATCAACTATGACACATAGAATGGACCTGCTATCCCCGTTTAAATAAGAAGATCTCATTCCAGTAGGCCTTTAATGCAGTATAAAGAAGAATGTTTTAATGTAGACACATAGAATTTCATACTGCTGTGATTATATGCTTCAAGTGTTCATTCAAGGCTAAAGTAAAAATATCGAGATATATATCGTGTGTCGCGATATGACCTGAATATATCGAGATATTAAAAAAGGCCATACCGCCCAGCCCTAATTCAGGAGTCAAAAACTGCATCTACCTTCTGTTTTTGCTCCTCTGGTTGGAACGAGGCCCTGCGCCGTGGCCGCCTTGTTTCACCCCGGCGGAAGTGCTGTTTTTCCGGCCACACTCGGTCGTTGGCGTCGGAGATGTCGCCGTCGCAGCGGCTGCGGCTGCGGGGGTCCTGGGGCTCTTCCTCTTTAGCTTTCGCTCCTCCATAACAACTGGCCACGGTACCCACCGGTCAGCGGGGTCCAGAAGACATGAGGGAGAAGCGGGCAAAAGTGCAAAAAGTCTGAACCCGAAACCTGGAACGCACGATGAAATACAACTTGTGTTAGCTTCAGAGTGGCGTAACTGACTAAACACACGTACGCATACATAACCATTAATACTGTTTTAAGTACAATTACAAGTAGAAACATAAGTAGAAAAAATATATAAACTCGAAAAAGCAAAACTATACCAACCTGTAGTGTAGTTAGCTTAGCTGCCCGGTGTTGTTCACTTCCTGTTTGGGGTATGACGTATGAGACGCACGACTCAAGGACGCGTTCCAATTCTCTTGCATTAACCATTTGAAAGGAGATCAGTAGTTTGAACTCCTTACGTACACTCACCATACAATGTTACAATTTTGATGAAAAGCCACACAACTAAACATACATCAATGTGTTTGGTTTAGGGTGATATATATGGTATTCATATTCAGTCTTATAAACTAAAAGTGCACATGATAGGACGCTGGACTAGAAACTTGACCCAGGACCCCTCAACACTGTCGGTTAATTGTATTTTTTTGTTAATGTATAAACAATTATGTTAAAAGTTTCCATGTTGTTGTATAATAAGTCAGTTACAGGAGATAGCCAAAGCAATATTAGAGATGTTAATTTTGGGGATGATAAATGTTCTAACATACAGTATGTATATCTATATCTATCTTTCTATCTATCTATCTATCTATCTATCTATCTATCTATCTATCTATCTATCTATCTATCTATCTATCTATCTATCTATCTATCTATCTATCTATTTCTTAGGACATGTTTTATTTTATATATACATACATATGTATGTATATATATATATATATATATATATATATATATATATATATATATATATATATATATATACATATATATAAATAAATATATATATATATATATATATATATATATATATATATATATATATACATATATATAAATATATATATATATATATATATATACATACGTGTCTATATATACGTAAATATATATTTCTTAGAACATGTTTTATTTTATATATATATAAATATACACACACGCACACATATACAAAAATATATTTAGATATGAATATATATATATGTATATATCCATCCATCCATTTTCTACCGCTTATTCCCTTTCGGGGTCGCGGGGGGTGCTGGCGCCTATCTCAACTACAATCGGGCGGAAGGCGGGGTACACCCTGGACAAGTCGCCACCTCATCGCAGGGCCAACACAGATAGACAGACAACATTCACACATATATATATATATTTATATGAATGTATATGTGTATATATATATATATATATATATATATATATATATATATATATATATATATATATATATATATATATATATATATATATATGTATATATATATATATATATATATGTATGTGGAGAGGCGGGGCTGGCGGTCCGACGGCAGGGCAGGGCACACCGTAGCCCGGCCCAAGATGGAGGCGTGGACGGCGAGCGGCAAGGCGGGGCATGCCGGGAGCGATGCCGCAATCGAGATCAGGTACGGGGGTTGCGCACCTGTACACTATTGATTAATCTCCTATCGCTGTATAAAAGGGCATCAGCAGCACGAGAGAGGGGAGAGGAACGAGAGGAGCGAGAGACACGAGAACCAGGAGATACAGCGCATAAAACATGGAAGAGAGCGAGAGAGACAACGAGAGGCAGACGACGCGGGCGAGTGAAAAGTCACCAGAAAAAGATTGTCTTTATTGAAAAATAAAGAAGTCTACACCTGCTCGAACAAATGTCCTTCCTTGGTGGTCCTGGGAACCCGCACGACTGTCACAATATATATGTATATATATATATATATATATATATATATATATATATAAATCCCACAATGGTTAAACATGTTAACCTTTACATTGGTATTATAATATCACTACTGGTGGTAATGTTTCCTTGACCACTGAAATCCAAAATAGTTACGTATTTAGTCAAATATTCCACAGTCACATACAGTACAATTACATGCAACCATTCACCAAAGTACTGCCATAGTTTGTGTTTTTTCCGTGGTGTTTTAGAACTTCAATCAGCCACTTCTGTTCCCCACAGTTTTTTTTTAATACAATACAATTCAATATTTATTCCAATATTTTCGACCATGTCCAGCAACACACAAAGCAACATAAAACGAATTGATTTAAATACTATCCTCATACAAACAAAACTTGCTAAAGAAACTTAAAGTAAATATAAGCGATAATACAAATTAGATAAAAATAAAATATAAATATGAATAAATAAACACAAAAGTGCAAAAATACAGAGATATACAGAGATATCTTGGATGAAAACTAACGTTTAACATCCAAACTGATGATGCTTGAAAGATGCTGAAAAGACTTGAGGCTGTAATTAATGCCAAAGGTGCATCAACAAAATATCGAGCAAATTGTCTGAATACTTATGTACATGTGATTTTTTTTAATTTTTATATATTTGCAAAATATTCTACATTTCTGTTTACTCTGCCAAGATGGGGTGTTGAGTGTAAGCAAAATAAAATTGACTTTTTTTTTTTTTTTTTTTTTTAGCAAATGGCTGCAATGAAACAAAGACTGAAACATTTAAAGGTGTCTGGAAACGTTCAGTATTCACTGTAATTGTAAAAGTACATTGCATGTCAATCCACGAACCATTATTATATTTTACTTCAA
This sequence comes from Nerophis ophidion, assembly GCF_033978795.1. Taxonomy (NCBI): domain Eukaryota; kingdom Metazoa; phylum Chordata; class Actinopteri; order Syngnathiformes; family Syngnathidae; genus Nerophis; species Nerophis ophidion. Next base: position 7,783,549 of record NC_084637.1, read on the forward strand.
CCCTAAATGGAACCCCCATGGTGGCAAATCAAATTGAAATATGAAATTATATAAGGACCATTTTTTTTGTGTGTGTGCAAGGTAATTTAAGAGTAGTTACTAAAAACGCCCACAAGGTGTAGCTAAGTCAACATCTAATGAAATCCCCTCTAAAAAGCTTTTAAATATACAACGATGTATGCTGTACCAATTTGGATTTTCAAAGTTTGGCTAAGGAAGCCTGAGAAAACATAAAATACCTGGGGTCTCCAGAGGAGAAATATAATCTTAGAGAAAAAGGTCATTTAAAACGTTTGTAGGCACGTAAAATACTTAAAACCTTCAGATTATCAGTATGTGGAATTAAATTATGGAATGGATTAAGCAAAGAAATCAAACAATGTACTAATATGATCCACTTCAAGAAACTCTTCAAACTTAAAGTGTTTACAAAGTACAAAGAAAAAGAACCATGATAAACTTTCTGAATTTTTTTCATCAATCCATTCATTTTCTAAATAATCTTATTAATCTCACCATATGAAATATAACTTACTTCTCAAATTATTTATGTATGTATTTATTTGTATTATTACTGATGTGAATATTATTGTTATTGTGAATAAATTCAGAACAGGAAGTGAACAAAAGTTTTAGCAACTGCTATGTTGTCATGTCTGTGTGATAATGTTTTGTTTTAGTCATGTTTCGGTTTTGTTTTTGGACTCTTTGTGTACTTTTGTTTGTCTTTGTCACCATATCAACTCATTAGTTTTCACCTTGTCCTCATGTCACGCACCTGTCTCACGTTTTGCACTCGCACACCTCTTTTCACTATTCACCACAGTATTATTTAACCCTGTCTGTTTCTGTTCTTCGTCCTGGCAACATCACAGTCCATCACTACCTGTCTCTGTCTACCACCTGCTATGCACCTTGTAATGATCCATGCCAATGATCAATGTCCCGTTCACAGTTCCATGTCAAGTAAGATTTTGTTTATAGTTCATAGTTTCGCCCTTTGCGCAAGTTTTGTTTCCTTAGTTAGTTTTTGTACCGCTATTGTTTGTTACTGTTTTTAGTTATAGTGTTAAAATAAAAGATGTCTTTACCTTCATGCCATCTCCGGTCCAAGTTCACTTGCATCTCGGGAAAACAACCACCTCTTAGTCCAAGTATTGACATATGTGAAGGAAAAGGGGTAGGATTAAATAAGCTCTGCTTCTTCCTTCTCCTTTTCGAACAGGTTGAATAGAGAAACTTGAAATTGTGATGTATCATGTTGTATGCATGATTGTGTGATGTATCATGTTGTATGCATGCATGTGTGATGTATCATTTTGTGTGCATGCATGTGTGATGTATCATGTTGTATGCATGCATGTGTGATGTATCATGTTGTATGCATGCATGTGTGATGTATCATGTTGTATGCATGCTTGTGTGATGTATCATGTTGTATGCATGCGTGTGTGATGTGTCATGTTGTATGCATGCGTGTGTGATGTATCATGTTGTATGCATGCATGTGTGATGTATCATGTTGTATGCATGCTTGTGTGATGTATCATGTTGTATGCATGCATGTGTGATGTATCATGTTGTATGCATTTATGTGGGATGTGTCATGTTGTATGCACGCTTGTGTGATGTATCATGTTGTATGCACGCTTGTGTGATGTATCATGTTGTATGCATGCTTGTGTGATGTATCATGTTGTATGCATGAATGTGTGATGTATCATGTTGTATGGATGCTTGTGTGATGTATCATGTTGTATGCATGCCTGTGTGATGTGTCATGTTGTATGCATGCGTGTGTGATGTATCATGTTGTATGCATGCATGTGTGATGTATCATGTTGTATGCATGCATGTGTGATGTATCATGTTGTATGCATGCATGTGTGATGTATCATGTTGTATGCATGCGTGTGTGATGTATCATGCTGTATGCATGCATGTGTGATATATCATGTTGTATGCATGTATGTGTGATGTATCATGTTGTATGCATGCAGGTGTGATGTATCATGTTGTATGCATGCATGTGTGATGTATCATGTTGTATGCATGCATGTGTGATGTATCATGTTGTATGCATGCATGTGTGATGCATCATGTTGTATGCATGCGTGTGTGATGCATCATGTTGTATGGATGCATGTGTGATGTATCATGTTGTATGCATGCATGTGTGATGTATCATGTTGTATGGATGCATGTGTGATGTATCATGTTGTATGCATGCATGTGTGATGTATCATGTTGTATGCATGCATGTGTGATGCATCATGTTGTATGCATGGTTGTGTGATGTATTATGTTGTATGCATGCATGTGTGATGTATCATGTTGTATGCATGCATGTGTGATATATCATGTTGTATGCATGCATGTGTGATGTATCATGTTGTATGCATGCATGTGTGATATATCATGTTGTATGCATGCATGTGTGATGTATCATGTTGTATGCATGCATGTGTGATGCATCATGTTGTATGCATGTTTGTGTGATGTATCATGTTGTATGCATGCATGTGTGATGTATCATGTTGTATGCATGCATGTTGGAAATAAACACATACTCAACTCAACTCCTCCTTGGGATTATTTTGTGTTGTCCACTCAAGTTGTATAAACTAAAAAACAACGAAACAAAAACAAAAAAAATGTTTGCCTTTAGCAAAATAAATGTTAAAAAAATATTTGTTGCTGCTCCCCTATAAAACTTTCTTACACTTTGTACACAACTACTACTTACACACGTGTGGGTTTTTTTCGTTCACAATGTGGTGATTCACTACGCTACCCTGCGACCCCAAAAGGGACACACGGTAGAAAATTGATGGGTGGATGTTTGTTTTGCCACATGGTAATCCGTATAATGGGCAATTTGCAAAATTGGGAAGGCACAATCCACATTTAAGACATGTTGGCAAAATGTGTCTTATGTGACTTACTCGAGTAACATAAGAGTGCTGTGAGATAATTTTCTCGGTCCACTTCACGTCCCTCTACGCGTCCTCTTCCCACATTTGTGAGCTTGTGTGTGTTTTCTGCGTGACAGAGGCGGAGTGAGGTGAACCAGGATAAAATGCTGCAGATGAACACATTTAGACTGTGTCCACACAGCCATTAAGTTGGTGAATGCACACACACACACACACACACACACACACACACACACACACACACACATACATGTCTTGCCTACTTTTTGTGGACCCACGTTTGGTCAGTAGGTTGTGAGGGCCCCCCTTTCCACTATAGCTAGAAGGATGAAAAAATATATATATCTAGCACTAGATGGGAGTAGAGAGTTGCAACTTCTCTTCAGAATGCAAAACACACAAAGTAAAATCAAATATTTTACTTCTGTAGTTGTGAGGACCGACCGCTGTTGCTAGGTAGATTTGACCGTACACACACATAGAAATTAATTCTGTGAGTTGGCCATTTTTAAGGACAGCAAAGTACTCAATGAAGGTAACACATCTAGATTGAAAATAAATCACATTTTTCTCATTTCTCATGCATTGTTTTTTCTTATAATACCTCAAACTACAAACACACACACACACACACACACAAACACACACACGCACACACACACACACACACACACACAATGCCTACCTCTTTAGGACCACCCTTTCTAGATATACACAGATTTGTATTTACAACATTAATAATATATACATTCTATGCAAATATAAAAAAGCTGGTTGTGAAAATTTGTTGGAATTTCACAAGAAAAAGGTCACAATTTCACAAGAAAAACTTTGAATTTTGGCAGTATTATGATCAAAGTCGTCATTTTACTCAACGCAAGTCAAAATGTTTGTGCAATATGATGATAAAAGCTGGATTTGTACTCAACAACATTTGCACTTTTACAAGAAAAGCTTAATGTTTTGGCAATTTCAGGAAAAGAGTCGTCATTTTGCTCGACAATAGTCACAATTTAATAAGAAAACTTACAAATTTTGGCAATATTATAAAAATAATCGGAATTTCACTCAAAAAAGTTCACTACTTTACAAGAACAACAAAAAAATTGGCAATATTCTGATAAAAGTCAGAATTTTATGACAAATGTCACCAATTTTCGTTTTTACATTAAAAAGTAATAATGGTACCAGAAAATATTGCAATATTACAGAAACAGTAAGAATATAAGATATTGTTCCCAATTTTATCAGAAGTCGATACACTGCGAGAAAAATACCGCTTTTAGTTAATTTATTTATATTTGAATTTTTTATTTGTAATTTCTTTTTAATACTTATTATTTACTTCAAGTTATACCAGTATAAATACATATATACATGAGAACAGGAAGTATGTATTTATTTATTTTAATACATTATGTGCCAAAGGGGCCACATTTCAATTTCTGACCCACACTTGTTATTACATATGTTGGCCACATGGGGAGCACTTCAAATGTTTTACACACACTTGTTATTACACATATTGGCCACATGGGGAACACTTCAAATGTTTTACACACACTTGTTATTACATATGTTGGCCACATGGGGAGCACTTCAAATGTTTTACACACACTTGTTATTACACATGTTGGCCACATGGGGAGCACTTCAAATGTTTTACACACACTTGTTATTTCATATGTTGACCAGAGGGGGATCACTTTTAAAACCAACACATAGTCAATTAAAAAACTCCCTCCTTTTTGGGAATACCCTAATTTTGATATATTTCACTACCAGGGGTGCAATTGAGACATTCTCTATTAGATGCAATGGTATTCCGTATTGGGACCATAATTTATGTCCTAACTTGTTCACCGGTCCTCATATGGACGGTACTTTTCCTTGTTGATGTCTCAAGAAAGGTAGAAATACAAGTACACAAACACACACACACGCACACACACACACACACACACACACACACACACATAATTGCAGTGTAGGATGCTGTTTGGAGTGCCTGCTCATTCTTTCCTCATGTGTTTGAATTATGCATCGGATTTGAGATGAATGACAACTCGTTTAATTACACACCTCATCTTGTTGCTAATTGTAAGTTACCTGTGTTCAAATGCAGCATTTACTTTAGACACTGGGACTGATTGCAAACTGCCGTGAAAGTGAGAGATGAACGATAAAAAAAGACGCTGTTATGATCCATAGCCCGGAACATAGTTTATTTAGGTTTTGATTCACTTGTTTAAGTTATTTTTCAGCTCCGCTGTTTTGTGTTTCTTAGTTGTCATGGGTACTGATTAGTGTCACCTGCCTCTGATTAATGTGCTCACCTGTTCCCAAGCAATAATCAGAGAGCTATTCAGTCCAGCCTGTCGCCACACAGAATGAAAAAAGCTCACTTTTCCTTGCCTTAACCAATAATATATAAATATGTATGAATTACCAAATAATTTTCAAGTAGCCTCTGGAACAAAAGATGCCCTTTCTGAACACACACCTTCAACACCTCCTGGTAAAACTCATCACATAATCACAAATTGTTGCGTCCGACCAGGGAATTAAAGTCACTGATCAATCCCAAATTCTTTGAGATGACATATATGCAGAGTAAGAAGGACCATCAAGACAGAATAGGAATATTATCAAGTTTTATTGAAGCTTCAGGAGACCAGCCCACACCAATACATTCATTTTGGCTTCTCGAATTGGTCTAACACACAAACGGAAGCGCCAACTTCTTGCACATGCAGAAAAGGAAAAGAACACAGCCTCATTGTTCTACTACAGATTAAAAAAAAAGGGAGTATTTCATCTTCTACAGTGCAAACCTTCAAGGTAAAACACATAGTTTACTTGCGGACATAAGATATAAAACAGAGTACAAATGGAAAAACACCAGCTGCTTTAAACATATGAATACAGAAATAACTCTTAAAGGGGAACATTATCACCAAACCTATGCAAGCGTCAATATATACCTTGATGTTGCAGAAAAAAGCCGATGTATTTTTTTCACCGATTTCAGAACTCTAAATGGGTGAATTTTGGCGAATTAAACGCCTTTCTGTTTATAGCTCTGGAGGGGATGACGTCAGAATGTGACATCGCCGAGGTAATACACCCGCCATTTTCATTTTCAACCCATTGTAAACATTGGGTCTCAGCTCTGTTATTTTCCGTTTTTTCGACAATTTTTTGGAACCTTGGAGACATCATGCCTCGTCGGTGTGTTGTCGGAGGGTGTAACAACACTAACAGGGAGGGATTCAAGTTGCACCACTGGCAAGAAATCTGCCGCCAGACCCCCATTGAATGTACCAGAGTGTCTGCACATTTTACCGGCGATGCTAAGACAGACATGGCACAGAGATGTATGGATAACCTGCAGATGCATTTGCAACGATTAAGTCAACAAAATCACAAAGGTGAGTTTTGTTGATGTTGTTGACTTATGTGCTAATCAGACATATTTGGTCTCGGCATGACTGCCAGCTAATCGATTCTAACATGCTACGCTAATCAATGCTAATATGCTATTTACGCTAGCTGTATGTACATTTGAAACTAGATACCCACATTTAATGCGAAACAAACACTTACCAATCAACGGATTTAAGTTGCTCCAGTGTCATAAGATGCGAAAGTCCTGATCGTTTGGTCCGCACATTTTACCGGCGATGCTAATAAGGCATCCATGCTATGGGCCACTTCATTAGGTACACCCATGCTATGGCCGAATAGCGTCAATAGCTATTCGCTCAATATCTTCAATTTCTTCTTCAATTTTGTTTTCGCTATCTGCCTCCATACTCCGACCATCTGTTTCAATACATGCGTAATCTGTTGAATCGCTTAAGCCGCTGAAATCCGAGTCTGAATCCGAGCTAATGTCGCTATATCTTGCTGTGGTAACCGCCATGTTGTTTGTATTGGCAGCCCTGTATGACGTCACAGGGAAATGGACAGTCACGTCGCAAATAGCGAAAATCAGGAACTTTAAAGCTTTTTTTAGGGATATTCCGGGAGGTGTGAAATTTTGAAAAAAACTTCGAAAAATAAAACAAGCCACTGGGAACTGATTTTTATTGTTTTTAACCCTTTTGAAATTGTGATAATATTCCCCTTTAAACATGTATGCTTTTTCCACAATCCCCCTTCAGATCTTCCCCAAAAGATCTCTCCTACTATTGAGCAACACTTCTAAAGTACGGCCTACATTCAATCAATCAATCAATCAATGTTTATTTATATAGCCCCAAATCACAAATGTCTCAAAGGACTGCACAAATCATTACGACTACAACATCCTCGGAAGAACCCACAAAAGGGCAAGGAAAACTCACACCCAGTGGGCAGGGAGAATTCACATCCAGTGGGACGCCAGTGACAATGCTGACTATGAGAAACCTTGGAGAGGACCTCAGATGTGGGCAACCCCCCCCTCTAGGGGACCGAAAGCAATGGATGTCGAGCGGGTCCAACATGATACTGTGAAAGTTCAATCCATAGTGGCTCCAACACAGCCGTGAGAGTTCAGTTCAAAGCGGATCCAAGACAGCAGCGAGAGTCCCGTCCACAGGAGACCATCTCAAGCGGAGGCGGGTCAGCAGCGTAGAGATGTCCCCAATCGATACAGGCGAGCGGTCCATCCTGGGTCTCGACTCTGGACAGCCAGTACTTCATCCATGGTCATCGGACTGGACCCCCTCCACAAGGGAGGGGGGGACATAGGAGAAAGAAAAGAAGCGGCAGATCAACTAGTCTAAAAAGGAGGTCTATTTAAAGGCTAGAGTATACAGATGAGTTTTAAGGTGAGACTTAAATGCTTCTACTGAGGTAGCATCTCGAACTGTTACCGGGAGGGCATTCCAGAGTACTGGAGCCCGAAGGGAAAACGCTCTATAGCCCGCAGACTTTTTTTGGGCTCTAGGAATCACTAATAAGCCGGAGTCTTTTGAACGCAGATTTCTTGCCGGGACATATGGTACAATACAATCGGCAAGATAGGCTGGAGCTAGACCGTGTAGTATTTTATACGTAAGTAGTAAAACCTTAAAGTCACATCTTAAGTGCACAGGAAGCCAGTGCAGGTGAGCCAGTGCAGGCGTAATGTGATCAAACTTTCTTGTTCTTGTCAAAGTACACACATCACTCTTGTGTATTAATTAATACGCTGCAATTTAAACCACGTCCCTTCCTCCATGCCGTCTCCTTCTCCACTGTAACGTTACAGTTTGGATATTTTTTTAAGGGCTTTATAGGTGGAATAGAGCTGCTCCCACAGGCTCCATAGTAAGCAGACTTTTGATCAGATTTATTTGATATTTAGAACGCAAAAAAAAATACATCCATCGTCATGTGTTCCATAATGATTGTGAGTGATGAAAATTCCGAAAAAATAGAGCCGTTCCCTTTTAAGTTCATCCGTTGCTAATTACAAATGCCACCTTGGGAATACGCACAAGGTTGCTGGCGTTTAAAGTAGCTGTTCCGAATGACCTGAGTACCTGGTGGGATGTGGAATTTTGGGGTCACAGGAGGAGGAGCATGTGGTGGTCGCGTTGGGTGAAACTTGAGGAAGGAGAAAACAAGGCTCCCTATGGGCCACTCGCACACCCCGAGTAAGTGCACAAAAGAACGACTCATATTGTAGGAGCACCATGAATTGTTTCTGTGATGAACTGTTTTGGACCTGAATTGTTCTTTGGACAAGTACATCCAGTGCACCTAATGTCACATGTCCCTTTTTCCCTAGACAACGGCAACAATCGCATTTGCTCTTCTGCATTGCTGTTTAACTTCCACCTCCCTCATACTCAGTCCCTTGTTTCTTTCCATTTTTGCCGCGTCCTGACCTCCTCTTCCCACTCTGTAGAGGGTCCAGCTGACATTTGGCTGTCAGATGCCTTGAGGGGGTCCAGGAGATGCAGAAGTTCCTGGCAGGCCAGCACAGGGTAGCCAAGGGGTCCTAATGGGGCCTCTTGGACAGGGAATAAAAAGAGGAGACACATACAAAAAAAAAACGCACCAGGAGTCAGAAAAAAACAACACACATTGTGTGGGACACAACAGGATGAAACTGTCTAACCCAGGGTCGGCCATTCAAACATTGAAAGAGCCATATTGGACCAAATATACAAAACCGCAAAACGTGTTATAATGAAGGCAACACAAACCGTTAATAAATCACAGGCTACTCAGAAGGTGATATAACTCTTGGAAATTACTGGCTAATAATGGCCAAAGGTATAGATATGTGTGTCAAATTAAAGGAAACAACACGCTGTCTTCTTTTAATAGATCTATTACAACCTTCGGCAAGCTAGGTAACATTTGCTGTGGTCTGGAACAACATGGCACACAAAGAAGTATCTCAAATGCAGCCAATATTACATAGAGATATTGTGTAATGAGACATACAAATACAAATTAAATACACAGGACATAAATAAAGGAAATTCAATTATCTCAAATATACCTACAAATAAGGCATAATGATGCAATATGTGCATACAGCTAGCCTAAATAGCCTGATTAGCACCCCAACAACTCAATAACATCAACAAAGCTCACCTTTGTGCATTCACGCACAGCATAAAACTTTTGGTGGACAAAACGAGACGAAGGAGTGGAAGATGATCATTTGGATGGGTGGCCAAATGCAAAACCCGTTTCCATATGAGTTGGTAAATTGTGTTGGATGTAAATACAAACAGAATACAATGATTTGCAAATTGATGCCTCAGACGACATTGTATCAAACACCGACATCAATCTCTAAAGGATATCACCACATGTGCTCAGGAACACTTCAGAAAACCACTGTCACTAAATACAGTGTGTCGCTACATCTGTAAGTGGAAGTTAAAGCTCTACTATGCAAAGGGAAAGCCATTTATCAACAACATCCAGAAACGCCGCCGGCTTCTCTGGGGCCGAGATCATCTAAAATGGACTGATGAAAAGTGTTCTGTGAGTCCACATTTTAAATTTTTTGGGGAAATATTCGACATTGTGTCATCCGGACCAAAGGAGAAGCAAACCATCCAGACAGTTATCGTCGCAAAGTTCAAAAGCCAGCATCTGTGATGGTATGGGGGTGCATTAGTGCCCAAAGCATGGGTAACTTACACAGCTGTGGAAAAGTGTTCTGTGGTCTGACGAGTCCACTTTTCAAATTGTTTTAGGAAATATTCGACATCGTGTCATCCGAACCAAAGGGGAAGCGAACCATCCAGACTGTTATCGACGCAAATTTCAAAAGCCAGAATCTGTGATGGTATGGGTGTGCATTAGTGCCCAGGCATGGGTAACTTCCACATCAGTGAAGGCACCATTAATTCTTAAAAGGTACATACACGTTTTGGAACAACATATGCTGCCACTTAAGCACCGTCTATTTCATGGACGCCCCTGCTTATTTCAGCAAGACAATGCCAAACCACATTCAGCATGTGTTACAACAGCGTGGCTTCCTAAAAAAATAGTGCAGGTACTTTCCTGGCCCACCTGCAGTCCAGACCTGTCTCCCATCGAAAATGTGTGGCCCATTATGAAGCGAAAAATACGACAACGGAGACCCCGGACTGTTGAACGACTGAAGCTCTACATAAAACAAGAATGGGAAATGATTCCCCTTTCATAGCTTCAACAATTAGTTTCCTCAGTTCCCAAACGTTTATTGAGTGTTGTTAAAAGAAAAGGTGATGTAACACAGTGGTGAACATGCCCTTTCCCAACTACTTTGGCACGTGTTGCAGCCATGAAATTCTAAGTTAATATTATTTGCAAAGAATAAAAAATAAAGTTTATGAGTTTGAACAACAAATATCTTGTCTTTGTAGTGCATTCAATTGAATATGGGTTGAAAAGGATTCGCCAATCATTGTATTCTGTTTTTATTTACCTCTAACACAATTTCCCAACTCATATGGAAACGGGGTTTGTATTATCCCACACTGATCTCCGCCTTGGCCCCACGGGTGTCTTCAGAGATAATGCTGTCGGGGGCCTAATTGCAAGGAGGTCGAGCTTGTCGGTGTGGCGCTGCCCGCTGCTCGGACTTGGCCGTAATTACCTGGAATAACCATAATTGCGCACCCAGACAAGAGGATAGTACATGGAGAGATGAATGAAGCGGTGTAGCCTGATCATACTTCTCCAACACTTTCAAACCCTCCATTTTTTTACTTATCACTTTCAATTCATCATCAAACCATGCCTTTTCATTTTGCACCTTGCATGCATTTGAGGGATAATCATTTTGCGTGTAATAACTGAGACGCCCCCCTCTCTGCGGCGCTCAAGTACGTGTAATGGCACTGTGACAGGGTGATAGCGTGCACGTGCAAGCGTGAGTGTGTGCGAGCGTATGTGGTTATTTGTGTGTGTGAATGGATCCTGTTCAAATGGTTGGTGGGGAGAATTGTTATGGACGCAGTGGGGCTCAAATGACTGTTATTTGTTTCCTTTAAAACCAACTAATTGCAGCGTAGAGGAGCAATCGGTGTGTTTGTATGTGTGAGTGCACACACTCAATTAGTTTGCTTCCTTTTTTTTTTTAATTGCTTGTTTGTTTGCGCCCCAGTTTCTTTAGGGTGTCGCTGGTTGAGGAGCACTCTGCACTAAAAGGCAAACAGCAACGACTTCACTACATTTGTGCGGATGAAAAATGAAAGTATGGTTTCCTTGAATGTCACAATTAATAGACCTCTTCCATTTAACTGTTGCTTCTGCACACTGCCTTCTCGGGTGGTGTATTGGTGCCTGTGAAGAGGCGGAGCTGACGGCCCGACAGGAAGGCAGGGCATGCTGGAGCCTGGCCCAAGATGGCGGCGAGGAGGTAGGAGAATTCGAGCGAGCGGCGAGATCAGGTGCATTGATGGCGCACCTGGACACAATTGACGTATATAAAAGAGGAGAAGGAGGAGAGAACGGGGCGGAAGGAGTTGGAGAGCCTGCAGCAGTGCATGAAGAACGGACGCGACAGAGAGCAAGACGCAGACGACGACGACGGGGGCGGCTAAAAGCGACCGAAGAGCAAGCTGTGGAGGAGGAGCTGAGAAGCGACCCGACGAGAGACGGAGGTTTATTTGAAAAAATAGACAAAAGTCAAACCTGCTCAATCATGTCCTTCCTTGGTGGTCCATGGAACCCGCACAACATGCGAGAGTCTGTCACAGTGCATTTCATAGCAGAGAACATGGGTTCGAATTCTGTCCGGAATTGTGTCAAGCTAAGAAATAGCAAGCAAATGTGTGATGCTAGTAATAAAAAAAAAACATGTTTGGACCGGGTGTGTGTGCCTCTTTGTGTAATTGCAGGATGTTTCGACTTTTTGACATTGGGTAAAAAGACTTAAGCCGTTCTTATATATATATATATATATATATATATATATATATATATATATATATATATATATATATATATATGTATATATTTATATATATATATATATATATATATATATATATATTTATATATATATATTTATATATATATATATATATATATATATATATATATATATATATATATATATATATATATATATATATATACACATACATCATGCATATCACACTAATCTTCAAATCCTGTTCCACTCAGGATTGAATGCCCCCCTCTACCTCAAAAAACTACTAACCCCCAAATCCTCCATACGACACCTCCGCTCTACAAAGGCTAACCTCCTCTAAACTCCGAGGACAAATCTACAGACTATGGGAAAACCGGGCTTTCTGCTCCGCTGCTCCCAATCTGTGGAACGCTTTCCCTGACCACCTGAGGGCACCACAGACTGTGGATGCTTCTAAAAAAGGCTTAAAATCCTCCTTTAAAAAAGCCTTTTTAAAGATGTATGCATACTAGTTCTAGCTTTTAGGCTGTTCTATTTTTTTATTTTTATGTATTTTTATTATCTTTTTATTTGTATTTTTTTTAAATACACTGTTGCACTTTGAGGTTGTTTGCTCAATGTAAAGTGATTTTTACCAATAAAAACTAAACACGACGTGTTGAGTTTATACCAAAATGGATACATGGATGATACAGCAGAGGATTGGGATATGTTTGGAGGAAGAAGAATACTGAGTTGCATCCCAAGAACACCTCACCAACTGTGAAGCATGGGGGTGGAAACATCATGCTTTGGGGCTGTTTTTCTGCTAAGGAGACAGAACAATTGATCCGTGTTAAGGAAAGAATGAATGGGGCCATGTATCGTGAGATTTTGAGCCAAAACCTCCTTCCATCTGTTGAGAGCTTTGAATGGTTGACCAAATAATTATTTTCCACCATAATTTACAAATAAGTTCTTTAAAATTCCTACAATGTGAATTCCTGGATTTTTTTTTCACATTCTGTCTCTCACAGTTGAAGTGTACCTATGATGAAGATTACAGACCTCTGTCATCATTTTAAGTGGGAGAACTTGCACAATCGGTGGCTGACTAAATACTTTTTTGCCCCACTGTATATATATATATGTATATATACATGTATATATTTTAACTTGGAACATCCGAGGTGACATGATTGTTGACGCTGTCTGTAATTTGGGGACTGTCTCAGACAAACAGACAGGTGCCAGGCAGGTGAGTTAGTGTCTGTGTGTGTGTGTGTGTTTTTGCGTGTGTGTGAGTGTGTGGTTCACACAAACCTTTGTGCCAGCTCCTTTACGGCCTCCTGTGCCAGGTACGGCTTGTCTTTGTGTGCGCATGAAAGCGTGCCACATCTGAAGGAGGAAGAAAAATGCACATTCTCACGGGGTAGAAGAGGAGGGACAAGAGCGGGAGAAGGAGAGGTGGCCTTAGCTTCCCTCTCATCCTTCAATCCAACACTTCCCCTCCTTTCGTTTGCTTCCACTCGGCCGTCAGTTCTTTCCGTTTTGTGGCATTCCATGTGCGGGGGCTCCTTTGCCATCCTCCTTTCTTTGCGCTCCATCCTTTTTCTCCCCATCGAACGGAGCCCTCTCTTTTCCATCCATGCCTTCTTCCTTCTCGTCCCAGTTTCCAACTGCTTGGACGCAGCCTTGCTGTCTGTCGGACGGTGCTCAGGGAGGCCAGCGAGCTAAATGGGAACATCACAGAAAAAAAATACAGCTCCGATTTCAATAGAGACTTGTCTGCATGTCTACGCATCCCGAAGCTTATCAGCCCACCCAGCCCAGGAAGCATTACCGGAACTGGTCTGACATCACAGACATGCAAACACCGAGTGTCCAGCGATAAGCTTTGCTCTTCCAATCTACGCCGGTTACTCAGCACCGAGTGGTCTAGCGCAGGAGTGTCCAAACTTTTTCCACTGAGGGCCGCACACTGAAAAATCAAAGCAAGCGGGGGCCATTTTCATAAACTTAATTTTAAAAACCAATACAATATATGTATAAAAAATATACATCTAGCCCTCCACTCAGTTAGGATCCCGGGGATCCCAAAGGGTTTTGGCAAAAAAAAAAACATTAAAAATGTGTCATTATTCAGTACTATTATTTTTATTATTATTCAAGTTGTAAAGGGGAACATTATCACAATTTCAGAAGGGTTAAAACCAATAAAAATCAGTTCCCAGTGGCTTATTTTATTTTTCGAATTTTTTTTCAAAATTTTACCCCATCCATCCATCCATTTTCTACCGCTTATTCCCTTTTGGGGTCGCGGGGGGCGCTGGCGCCTATCTCAGCTACAATCGGGCGAAAGGCGGGGTACACCCTGGACAAGTCGCCACCTCATCGCAGGGCCAACACAGATAGACAGACAACATTCACACTCACATTCACACACCAGGGCCAATTTAGTGTTGCCAATCAACCTATCCCCAGGTGCATGTCTTTGGAAGTGGGAGGAAGCCGGAGTACCCGGAGGGAACCCACGCATTCACGGGGAGAACATGCAAACTCCACACAGAAAGATCCCGAGCCTGGATTCGAACCCAGGACCTTCGTATTGTGAGGCAGACGCACTAACCCCTCTGCCACCGTGAAGCCCATCGCTATATCCACCCGTCCATTAACCTGTGACGTCACTGGGTGAAGCCAATACAAACAAACATCAATCAATCAATGTTTACTTATATAGCCCTAAATCACGAGTGTCTCAAAGGGCTGCACAAACCACTACGACATCCTCGGTAGGCCCACATAAGGGCAAGGAAAACTCACACCCAGTGGGACGTGGGTGACAATGATGACTATCATGGCGGATAGAACAGAAAGATACTGTACTCTTGTCAAATGCATGTTGTAGATATTTAAAGGCTTCACGGTGGCAGAGGGGTTAGTGCGTCTGCCTCACAATACGAAGGTCCTGCAGTCCTGGGTTCAAATCCAGGCTCGGGATCTTTCTGTGTGGAGTTTGCATGTTCTCCCCGTGAATGCGTGGGTTCCCTCCGGGTACTCCGGCTTCCTCCCACTTCCAAAGACATGCACCTGGGGATAGGTTGATTGGCAACACTAAATTGGCCCTAGTGTATGAATGTGAGTGTGAATGTTGTCTGTCTATCTGTGTTGGCCCTGCGATGAGGTGGCGACTTGTCCAGGGTGTACCCCGCCTTCCGCCCGATTGTAGCTGAGATAGGCGCCAGCGCCCCCCGCGACCCCAAAAAAAGGGAATAAGCGGTAGAAAATGGATGGATGGATGGATATTTAAAGGCCTCAGCAGGAGTGGGTGCTGTGCACTATAAGACAGTATCATCAGCGTAAAAACAGAAAGTTGAGTTCGGAATATTCTGTCCAAGATTATTTATGTAAATAGTGAATAATCAGGGGCCCAACACAGAACCTTGAGGTACACCCTTTTTTACTCGCAGTACGTCTGAGGAAGAACCCTGGAGCCTCTTTCTTTGCGCTGTCCTCTAATCTAAACATCAAATACGAATATGATCAGCCGGACTCTCGACGCAATTGACGCAGTTTTTTCGACAAGAAAAAGCGGTTCGGGGTAGCCTGGCTGCCCTGATGGAACCACTGCTGCGGGGTACGTGAGAGATTCCTGGGATAAATGGAGACCCATGTGCCTCTCAGTTCTTTCCATTCAGGACGTGGAAGACATCTACTTATTTGGAACTGTGATCAATCAATCAATGTTTATTTATATAGCCCCAAATCACAAATGTCTCAAAGGACTGCACAAATCATTACGACTACAACATCCTCGGAAGAACCCACAAAAGGGCAAGGAAAACTCACACCCAGTGGGCAGGGAGAATTCACATCCAGTGCAGTGACAATGCTGACTATGAGAAACCTTGGAGAGGACCTCAGATGTGGGCAACCCCCCCTCCCCTCTAGGGGACCGAAAGCAATGGATGTCGAGCGGGTCCAACATGATACTGTGAAAGTTCAATCCATAGTGGCTCCAACACAGCCGCGAGAGTTCAGTTCAAGCGGATCCAAGACAGCAGCGAGAGTCCCGTCCACAGGAAACCATCATTGCTCTGGTGTGTCGTCAAATTCGGAAGACGATGGCAGCCACTCAAGGGGCCCAACGGCTGTTCAACGCAATGGAAGGATTGGGTCGGGCTGTGGGAACACAGACTGGAGCGATTTCTGATTTGATTCGCAAAATGGATCTAATCTTCGAGTAGTTTGCTGAGAAGTAAGAATCAAATTGAATTTGAGAGATCCAGCTCGGACTCAGAACAGGCAAGTCATTGTTTGGACTGCTCAAAGAAAAACGACATCTTAATTTACGATTTGACTCCCTCCAATGGCCTTGATGCAATCAGGAACAGGTTGTTCTGAAGACACCTGGTGTCTGACTTTGAGATTGGCCCCAGTCCACAAAAACATTTCAACATCTCACCCAAGTTAATTGGGCATACATGCACGCACACGCCCCTCCCTAAATCAACACCTTCACCACTGCTTAATTCCTTCGGGGTTGTGGATGGCTGAGTAGCGCTTTATAGCGGCAGCTGGCCTCAAGCCCCCCCCCCATCTGTTGCGAGTTGTTTTGATTACATGTACCATGAGTTTTTTTCCTCAGACTCAGTCTGGACCCCTCCTGATGGTCCAGCCTTAGACTGATATTTTTTTTTACTCTCCCCCCTTTCCCAATGTCACCTTTTTCTCACCTTTTTTTAAGGAGCGCCGTAAGTGGCTGATCCGTTGGCGGTCCCGTCTTGTCCCCCCTGTAACGTATGTCTGCTCTTGGCGGGACTGTGCCGAAAATGTAATTTCAGTTCTTATGTGTCTTGTACAGCCCTGCGATGAAATGGCGACTTGTCGAGGGTGTAGCCCGCCTTCCGCCCGATTGTAGCTGAGATAGACGCCAGCGCCCCCCGCCACCCCGAAAGGGAATAAGCGGTAGAAAATGGATGGATGGATGGATGTCTTGTACATGTTAAGAATGGACAACAATAAAGCTGCTGTCTTATGACATAATCTTAACATAAATCCTCACTTCCTGTCCGTCACCGTCACTTCCCTTCCGCAACAAGCTGGCTTCCGTCCGTGCACAGGGATTGATCGTCCCCCTCCAGGTGTGCTGACCTTTCACCTGAGGTGCTCGTTCTTCAAGACTTCAAGAGGTGAGAGCGATTGATGTGACATCTTTGAAGGTGTGTGTGTGTGTATGTTTGTGTGTGTGTGTGTGTGTGTGTTCTTCTGACCTCCCGCAGTCAGGGAACCAAAGGTCTTCAGGGTATTAGAGCAGGAGATCAGGGTGCCGACACACACACACACACACACACACACACACACACACACACACACTTTGTGGCGTCTCAGCGACCTCTTGGTGAGTTCAGTGGCAAGGCGTGGTGAGAGTGGTCGTTTGAACCTGAAGATTTACAAAGAGCACACACACACGAGCGCACACACACACACACACACACACACACACACACGGCGTAAAGAAAACGTAACTGTAAATGAAAGCTGCAGGTATTTGACAGAAGGAGCGCACGGAGCGTCTAACCTGTAAAATGTAGAACTTTCTCATGGGAGAACCGGACAGATGTGGGAAATTTGAGATAAAGGGGAAACAGTCTTTAATGTGAGCAAGTCTTGTAAGGTCGGCTGGGGGAGGCGGGGCTTGTGGGAAAGGTTGCAGGAAAGGTCAGCATGATTTATTTAATCACGGCTCAGTCACACGCACACATATTCTTGTGTTTGTTACCTTCTTGAGACCGCCGACTAATGCCTTACTCTTTTGGACCAGCTTTTCTGGATATATAAAGATTTATATTTATAACATTTATAAGATATACATACAATGCAAATATAAAAAAGCTTGTGGTGGAAAATGAGTTGGAATTTCACCAGGAAAAGGACACAATTTCACGAGAAAAACGTGGAATTTTTGCAGTATTATAATAAAAGTCGTCATTTTACTCAACGGAAGTCAACATTTTACAAGAAAAACTGATCATTTGCGCGATATTATGATAAAAAATCGAATTGTCCTCAATAACAGATGTCATTTTACAAGAAAAAGCTTAAACTGTAGGCAATTTTATGAAAAGTGTCGTAATCACTCGAAAAAAGTCATAATTTTATCAGAAAACGTTAACATTTTGGCAATATTACAACAATAACCTGAATTGTATTAAATGTCACTATTTTACAAGAACAACAAAAGATTTGGGAATATTGTGACACAATTTTGAGTTTTATATGACAAACGTCACCATTTTGCTTTAAAAAGTCATAATTTTACATAAAAAAAGTAATAATTTTTTGAGAAAATATTGCATCCATCCATCCATCCATTTTCTACCGCTTATTCCCTTTCGGGGTCGCGGGGGGCGCTGGCGCCTATCTCAGCTACAATCGGGCGGAAGGCAGGGTACTGCAATATTACAGAAACAGAAAGAATATTAGAAAGTGTTTCCACTTTTATAATTGGAAACATAATAATAATAATGTTTTTAATCTTTATTATTTACTTCAGGGCAGCACGGTGGGAGAGGGGTTAGTGCGTCTGCCTCACAATATGACGGTCCTGAGTATTCATGGGTTCAATCCCTAGTGTGTGAAAGTGAGTGTGAATGTTGTCTGTCTATCTGTGTTGGCCCTGCGATCAGGTGGCGACTTGTCCAAGGGTGTACCCCGCCTTCCGCCCGATTGTAGCTGAGACCCCAAAGGGAATAAGCGGTAGAAAATGGATGCATGGATGGATTATTTACTTCAAATTTGTGGCTCTACATACATATTTATTTATTTATTTTTATTAATTTTGGCCAAAGGGGGCGCATTTCGATTTCGTAAACAAACTTGTTATTTCATATGTTGACAAGATGGGTAGCACTTTTAAAACCGACAAACAGTCAATTTGAAAAATCCCTACCTTTTTGGGACCACCCTAATTTTGATGGATTTCACCACCAAAAGTAACAATTTTATGAGAAAATATTGCAATATTACAGAAACAGAAAGAATATGAAAAATTCTTCCCAATTTTATAAGTCGACACATTGTGAGAAAAAGACTGCTTTCAGTTAATTGATCTAGTTTTTTTGTTTTTTTGTTTTTAATTGTTTTTTAATATTTATTATTTACTTCAGGTTATTACAGTATGTCTCTATATACATATTTATTGGTTTATTTTAATACATTTTGGCCAAAGGGGTCGGATTTCAATTTCTTACACACACTTGTTGTTTCATATGTTGACCAGAGGGCGAGCACATTTAAAACTGACAAACAGTCAATTTGAGAAATCCCTACCTTTTTGGGACCTACCTAATTTTGATGGATTTCACCACCAGGGGTGCAAATGAGACATTCTCTATTAGATGCAATGGTTTTCCGTATTGGGACCATGATTTATGTCAGGGGTGGGGAACCTATGGCTCTAGAGCCAGATGTGGCTCTTTTGATGACTGCATCTGGCTCTCGGATAAATCTGAGGTGACATTGCTTGACACGATAAGTAATGAATAAATCCACTTGTAATCATAGTGTTAAAAATAATGTTCAAAACATAAAACATTCTCAAGCATTTTTAGTCCATCCATCCGTTTACTACCGCACCTGTTCAAGAAGTTGCGTTAAGAAGTTATTTATTTATTATTGGTTACTGCGGGGCTTGTCCTCCTGGGGGTTCTTCAGACCACCAAGCACCGACATGAGAGCCCGTTTCAGGGTTACACTATTGTTTTATTTTTCAGTAAGTCTCTCAGTTGCTTTCCAGCAATTGTATTTTTCTCTTTCGTTCTCGCTCGCGCTCTGGCTCCAGCCCCGACCCCGTCTCTCCTCCTGGCTGCTGCTTATAACAGAGCGACAGGTGATTAGATAACAAGGCTCAGGTGGAACATCTACGAAGCTCTCGCTGATTTCGAGGCCGGTCTTGGCAAGAATAAGAGACCTATTATACTCTTATTCTTTGTAATAACATTGTTATTCTGAAGCTAACAGTGGAGGGGGCGTGGCCCGCGGGCCTGCAGCGAACTGGGGTTCCCCTCCACTGTTAGCTTCAGAATAACAATGTTATTACAAAGAATAAGAGTATAATAGGTCTCTTATTCTTTGTAATAACATTGTTATTCTGAAGCTAACAGTGGAGCTTCAGAATAACAATGTTATTACAAAGAATAAGAGTATAATAGGTCTCTTATTCTTTGTAATAACATTGTTATTCTGAAGCTAACAATGGAGGGGGGCGTGGCCCGCGGGCCTGCAGCGAACTGGGCTTCTAATATACTCTAGAAATGTTGGTCTTACTTAAAAATGCACGCGTTTAGTTGTGTTCAGTGTTAAAAAAATATATATTATATGGCTCTTAGGGAAACACATTTTAAAATATTTGGCTTCTTGGCTCTCTCAGACAAAAAGGTTCCCGACCCCTGATTTATGTCCTAAACTGTTCACCGGTCCTCACATGGACGGTACTTGTCCTTGTTGATGTCTCAAGAAGGGTAGAAATACAAGAACACACACACACACACACACACACACACACACACACACACACACATGCATAGCTTCATCAGAAGAGGTGACAGTCAGAAAGCAAGTTTGTTATTAATTCCTTTGGACAGCTCAGGTTTGCAAAGGTGTTCTGAACATTTCATTTCATACCTATTCCCCACTGGGTCTCCTCTGCCACCCAACTCGATGCTTTCCTGGAACGCGTAAAGAGGCCCCGGCGGACGAAAGAGAATAGCAGAGTGATGCAGCCCATGCAAAAAGAAGCCTCATGAAAAATGGAAGAGTTTAGAAAGCGGATGTAATTAATGTTAGCGATGAAACAAAACCTCCCAGCGCTGACTGTCATTTGCTCATCTTGTGTGGGGGGGGGGGGGGGGGGGGGGGGGGGTGATGGATGGTGATGAGAGGATGAAAGTGCGGCACACCTGCCTTTTGTGGCTGCAAACGCCCCGAGGCGCAATGTCACAGAGGTGTCTCAGTAACAGTGCCAGCCTCATTGACACCCCCACCCCCCCCATCAACCCTGCTCATTGTGTGGCTCGCAGCCTCGATAGTCCTTACGGGCCACGACCTTGGTGATCACAAGAAAACCCAGCATATGGAGGGTAGGCCGAGATTCAACTAATCCTTGGTCGGTTCCCGTTTTCTTCGCCTGTTTTTCCCGTCCGAGCCATATGCACTTCTTGCCTCCCCCCTTTCCTTTTGGCCCAGGCCGAGGCCCGTGCCCCCGTCACCTTACCCAGGGCAAGGGCTGCATATGTTGGGAAGGTGGGTAGAAGGGGCGGCAGATGGCCGCACCCCAAGGCTGCCGCGGCTGGTGGCGTTGCTGGTGCATGTGTAACCGAGGTGTGCGTGGTTAGGTGGAGGGGGGTTGTGTGTGTCCGTGTGTGTGTGTGTGTTTATACTTAAAGTGTGAATGTGTACAAACCGCTCAGTCGGGTGGAGGAAAGCACTTTATTTTGTTTTTTTGCAGTTGTACTTAAAAGTATTTGACCCACAAATATTATTGAAAATAGATTGATGGATTGAAATAGATTATTACATATTACCCTTTGGGAACATTACATTTTAAATATATTCAAAACAAACAGGACATAAAAGTCCTTACATTTTTAAACAATGAGCAAATGCTTCTTTAATTGTTTTTTTTTTGACTGTTTCGAAAAAAAAAAAATGATAGGGAAATCACAAAAAAAGTACTGAGAAAACAGATTTTTTTTGCACTCCCCCCAAAAAATAAAAAAATATAAATAATAATAATACAAAAAAACAAAAACTAAAAAATTACAGAAAAATAGTCAAATAATAAAACCGAACTCCCACCCCCGTCCTACCTCTGGGAACATTAGATTTTAAATTGTATCTTCAAACCAAACGGGACATAAAAGTCCTTACATTTTTAAACAATGAACAAATGCTTATTTAATTGTTTCTTTTTTTTGACTGTTTCAAAAAATATATATATATATATTTATTTAATTGATAGGAAAATCACAAAAAAAGTACTGGGAAAACTGAATTTTTTTGCACTCCCCAAAAAATAAAAAAAATATAAATAATAATAATAGAAAAAAAAAAAAAAAATACAGAAAAATAGTAAAATAATAAAACCCCACTCCCACTCCCGTCCTACTTCTTGGAACATTAGATTTTAAATTGTATCTTCAAACCAAACGGGACATAAAAGTCCTTACATTTTTAAACAACAAACAACTGCTTTTTTTAAAAAATATATTTTTTATTTTGACTGTTTCGAAAAAAAAAAAAAATGCATTTATTCAATTGATAGGGAAATCACCAAAAATGTACTCAGCAAACAGACATTTTTTTTGCACCCCCCCCAAAAAAAAAAATTTTGAATAATAAAACTACAAAAAAACAAAAATTTAAAAAAATACAAAAAAATTTTAAAATAATAAAACCCCACTCCCACCCCCATCCTACCTCTTGGAACATTAGATTTTAAATTATATCTTCAAACCAAACAAGACATACAAGTCCTTACATGTTTAAACAACAAACAACTGCTTTTTTTTTTTATATATTTTTTATTTTGACTGTTTTGAAAAAAAAAAAAAAAAAGTATTCATTGAATTGATAGGGAAATCATAAAAAATGTACTGAGCAAACAGACATTTTTTTTGCACCCCCCCCCCCCCCCGGAAAAATAAAAAATATATAAATAATAATAATAGAAAAAAACAAAAAACAAAAAAAAATACAGAAAAATAGTAAAATAATAAAACCCCACTCCCACCCCTGTCCTACCTCTTGGAACATTAGATTTTAATTGTATCTTCAAACCAAACAGGACATAAAAGTCCTTACATTTTTAAACAACGAACAACTGCTTTTTTAAAAAAATATATTTTTTATTTTGACTGTTTTGAAAAAAAAAATAAAAAATTTATTTATTCAATGGATAGGGAAATCACAAAAAAAAGTACTGAAAAAACAGACATCTTTTTGGCACCCACTCCAAAAAATAAAAATAAATATAAATAATAATAATACAAAAAAACAAAAACTAAAAAAAATACAGAAAAATAGTAAAATAATAAAACCCCACTCCCACCCCCAGCCCTACCTCTTGGAACATTAGATTTTAAATTGTATCTTCAAACCAAACAGGACATACAAGTCCTTACATTTTTAAACAACGAACAACTGCTTTTTTTTTTTAATTATATTTTTTATTTTGACTGTTTCGAAAAAATATTAAAAAACAAAAAATGTTTTTATTCATTTGATAGGGAAATTTAGAAAAAAGTACTGAGAAAAACAGACATCTTTTTTCCAACCCCCCCCAAAAAATATTTAAAAAAATTATAATAATAATAAAAAAATTTAAAAAAAGCAGAAAATAGTCTAAGTAAAATAATAAAACCCTCCTCCCATCCCCAGTCCTACCTCTGGGAACATTAGGTTTTAATTGTATCTTCAAACCAAACAGGACATAGAAGTTGTAACATTTTTAAACAAAGTACAACTGCCTTTTTTTATGTTTATTTTTATTTTTTTATTTTGACTGTTTTGAAAAATATATAAAAAAAATATATGTACTTTTCAATTTGATAGGGAAATCACAAAAAAAGTACTGAGGAAAACAGATTTTTTTTTTTTTGCACCCCCCCCCAAAAAAATAAAAAAATAATTATACTAAAAAACAAAACTACAAAAAATACAGAAAAAATAGTCAAAATAAAATAATAAAACCCCACTCCCACCCCAGTCCTACCTGTGGGAAAAATAGATTCTAATTTATCTTCAAACCAAACAGGATATAGAAGTTGTTAAATTTTTATACAACGAACAACTGCCTTTTTTATTTTTATTTTTATTTTGACTCTTTCAAAAGCTTTTTTAAGAAAACAATTATTTATTTATTATTCCTTTTGATAGGAAAATCACAATACAAGTACCGAGAAAACAAACATACTTTCTTTTGCCCCAACAAAAAAAAAAAAAAATACAAATAATAATAATGCAAAAATACACACAAAAAAAAATACAAAAAAACTCTCACCCCAGCCCTACCTCTGGGAACATTAGATTTTATTTGTATCTTCAAACCAAACAGGACTAAGAAATTTTTACATTTTTAAACAACGTACAACCGCATTTTTTATTTTATTTGTATTTTTATTATGACTCTTTCAAAAGCCTTTTTAAAATATAAAAATAAAAATTCCTTTGATAGGAAAATCACATTACAAGTACCGACAAAACAAACATATTTTCTTTTGCCCCAACCAAAAAAAAAAAAAAAAATAATAATAATAATGCAAAAATACACACAAAAAAAATACAGAAAAATAGTGAAATAATAAAACCCCCCTCCCACCACAGCCCTACCTCTGGGAACATTAGATTTTAATTGTATCTTCAAACCAAAGAGGACATAGAAATTGTTACATTTTTAAACAACATACAACCGCATTTTTTTTATTTTTTTTTATTTTTATTGTGACTTTTTCAAATGCCTTTCTAAAAAAAATATATATATATATTTTTTCATTTGATAGGAAAATCACAATACAAGTACTGAGAAAACCGACACATTTTCTTTTGCCCCAACCAAATAATAAATACAAAATAAAAATAATAATAATGCAAAAATACACACACAAAAAAAAAAAATACAGAAAAATAATGAAATAATAAAACCCCACTCCCAGCCCCGTCCTACCTCTGGGAACATTAGATCTTAATTGTATCTTCAAACCAAACAGGACATAGAAGTTGTTACATGTTTAAACAACATACAACTGCCTTTTTTTATTTTTATTTTTTATTTTTTATTTTGACTGTTTCAAAAAAATATTAAAAAAAAAATGTATTCATTCATTTGATAGGGAAATCACAAACGTACAACCACATTTTTAAATTAATTTTTATTTTTATTTTGACTCATTCAAATGCCTTTTTTTTTTAAATATATATTTATTTTTTATTTGATAGGAAAATCACACTACAAGTACTGAGAAAACGGACACATTTTATTTTGCCCCAACCAAAAAAAAAAAAAAAAAAAAAAATAATATTAATGCAAAAGTAGACCGACACAAAAAAAAAATACACAAAAATAGTGAAATAATAAAACCCCACTCCCACCCCAGTCCTAGATTTTAATTGTATCTTCAAACCAAACAGGACATAGAAGTTGTTACATTTTTAAACAACATACAACTGCCTTTTTTATTTTTATTTTTTATTTTTTATTTTGACTGTTTCAAAAAAATATTTAAAAAAAAAATGTATTCATTCATTTGATAGGGAAATCACAAACGTACAACCAAATTTTTAAATTTATTTTTATTTTTATTTTGACTCATTCAAATGCCTTTTTTTAAAAAATATATATATTTATTTTTTATTTGATAGGAAAATCACACTACAAGTACTGAAAAAACGGACACATTTTCTTTTGCCCCAACCAAAAAAATAAAAAAAATAAACAATAATATTAATGCAAAAGTACACCCACACAAAAAAATAATACACAAAAATAGTGAAATAATAAAACCCCACTCCCACCCCAGTCCTAGATTTTAATTGTATCTTCAAACCAAACAGAACATAGAAATTGTTACATTTTTAAAAAACGTACAACCGCCTTTTTTATTTTTTTTATTTTTATTTTAAGTCTTTTAAATGCCTTTTTAAAAAAAACAATATTTAATAATTCATTTGATAGGAAAATTACAATACAAGTACTGAGAAAAAAGACACATTTTTTTTCGACCCGACCCAAAAAAATAAAAAATTAAAATAATAACAATGCAAAAATACACACACAAAAATAATACTGAAAAATATTTAAAGTAATATAATAAAACCTTCCTCCTACCCCCGGTCCTACATCTCAGTCACAGTGGGTAGCAATGTACCGCCTCCCTCTTCACCACAAGCAGATAGAGAATCACAATGTCAGATTAAAAGGAAAAAAACAACGGTAACAACAAAAATAAAAAAAAATCACAAACATACAGAAAAGTGTGACTTAAAAAAAAACAACAACAGCAACAAAGAGAAAAATAGTTGCGGTAAGTGAAATGGTTTATTGTCAACATTTATCCAATTGTGTCTTTAATTCAGCTACGTAACTATTAATGCAGTCCCAGGTCTAGTCAAATTGTTTTGGTGTACCCCTCAGATTATATTGAAGTTTTTATAAATCTAAGAAAAAACATGAGGCAAACTGGGATTTCCACTCCAATAAAATCCCTCTAGGAGATATTAATGATATATAAATATATATATATATATATATATATATATATATATATATATATATATATATATATATATATATATATATATATATATACATACATATATATATACACATTTATATATACATATATATATTTATATATATATATATATATAAATACATGCATACATGCATACATGCATACATACATACATACATACATATATATACATATATATATATATATATATATATATATATATATATATATATATATATATACATATACATATATATATATATATATATATATATATATATATATATATATATATATATATATATATATATATATATATATATATATATATATATATATATATATATATATACATATACATATATATATGTCTTGATTGGATTATCCGGAGAATAGTGCTCGATACCGTGGTAGAGCGCAATATGTAGGTGTGGGAAAAAATCAAAAGACTACTTCATCTCTACAGAATTGTTTCATGAGGGGTTCCCTCAATCATCAGGAGATTTTAATGGATCCATTAAAATCTCCTGATGATTGAGGGAACCCCTCATGAAACAGATCTGTAGAGATGAAGTAGTCTTGTGATTTTTTCTCACACCTACATATATATATATATATATATATATATATATATATATATATATATATATATATATATATATATATATATATATATATATATACATTAATGATGTATAAGATGCCAACAATTATTAGCAACAAAATAAAACCAGAGAGGATCATAACAATACAATAAATACATAAAATACATACTAACAACTAACATACATATAATGCTCAGAAACAATTGCATAGGGATTCATGTGGAATGTGGAATTAAATGTTTTTCTTCAATAAAAGGTACTACAAAATATATATAATATATAAATACATTTGTATATAATTCCCCGCAAAATAATTAGATTTCTTTAAAATAGAATACAAATCACTTTAAGTATAACACATAATACATTTTATTCTTCAGGATAATAATATTAATGAAAATTAATCCAGGCAAATAAATCTATATTAGCCAGACAAATTAATCTAGTAAAATGTGTTAAAGTGATATAAATAATGGTATAATATAATGTTGGGGTACATACATATATATATATATATATATATATATATATATATATATATATATTTATATATATATATATATATATAGTGTCAAAGTCATGATTTTTTTTTTCTTGCTTGAAATAAGAAATTTCTTTAAAACATTACTTTTATACTTGTGGGTGTTGATGACACAGCTTTGCAACAGTTTATATTCTAGTTTCAAGCATGTTTTACTCAATATAGGTCATCAAATCTCAGCAACAAGCTGTAATATCTTACTGACATCATTTAGGACCAAAACCATTAAAACAAGTAAAACACTCTAACATCAAATCTGCTTAAGAAATATCTTATCAGACAGAAAATAAGCAAATATCCCCCTTATTCGACATATTCAATCTTACTTAGATTTCAGTTTTTGCATTGCAAGCCTTGCTCCAGTTCCACTCAGGCTCTAAAACCACAGATGCACAATAATTATATGACTCAGTCCAAGTCCGGGTTTCATACATCTGGAAAGAAGACAGGTGGGGACTGAGGGTGTCACTTTTGTGGCGTACATCCTCATCTTCTGCTACATTACGGAAATTGGGACGTCGCGAAGACGCTTGAAGGGATGACACAGCCGACACACTCCAAAGAGCGTACACACACACACACACACACACACACACCTTGTTGCACATATGGGCGGGCTGCCCACTCTACATAATAGGCTTCTGAAAGCTTATTAGTCACACACACACACACACACACACACACACACACACACACACACACACACACACACACGCACACACACACACACAAAGGAGAGCAGACCGCAGACGTAGTGATGACTTCATCTTACTCTCATTTTCACCTGGATATTAATAGTGTGACACATACCAGTTACTTTATAGCAGGCTTGGGCAATTATTTTAACTCTGGGGCCACGTTGAGAGAAAAAAAAAACGTGTCCGGGGGCCGGTATATCTATTTTTAGGAACACTAACACAAACCCTCACGCCGTGTGGCGGGGCTCTCCCTTAGAGATAGGGTGAGAAGCTCTGCCATCCGGGAGGAACTCAAAGTAAAGCCGATGCTCCTTCACATCGAGAGGAGCCAGAGGAGGTGGTTCGGGCATCTGGTCAGGATGCCACCCGAACGCCTCCGTAGGGATGTGTTTAGGGCACGTCCGACCGGTAGGAGGCAGGACACGTTGGGAAGATTATGTCTCCCGGCTGGCCTGGGAACGCCTCGGGATCCCCCGGGAAGAGCTAGACGAAGTGGCTGGGGAGAGGAAAGTCTGGGTTTCCCCGCTTAGGCTGTTGCCCCCGCGACCCGACCTCGGATAAGCGGAAGAAGATGGATGGATGGGAAGTCATAGACGTGAAGCTTACTGCGAGCAGGGCTACGTTCCGACGAGGAGTAGTCAGCGGCGAGGCTCTTTACCCTGCCGTCTGTAATCACTACCAGGTGTGTTGATTGAAGATTGCCTGGCGTGTGGGCGCACAGTATGCATTCATTCTGACTTGGTGGGTTAATTCCGGTTGTTCTTGTCATTTCTACTTGTCAATGTGTCCTTAATTGCTAATAACTGGCATAGGGAACAATCTCAGTGATTGTATCCACTCGGGAACAGACATCTTCTTTAGTGTAGTTGTTTTTTGCTCAATTTATTTTCTCAGAGTTGTATAAAATGTAAAGTAACAACAAATGTTTATTGCAGAGGATGTTGGTTTTCAGGAGGTTGAAGCAAGTGTGAAGCCGGGTAACAAGCCCACTCCTGCCAACCATGCAGGTGCCCTTCGTGTGCTCGTCACCACTTCATTTTTACCTCCGCCCCCCCACACACGTCCCACAGCCTTCCATAAGGTCATCGCCCTGAGGACGTCCATTTGAGTTGAAGATCTCTGTCACCGAGCAGTTGGAGGTCTGCTCGCGGAGTTGCGTCCATGTGTGGCACCACTCGTGCACGTTACAGGAGCTCCTCGGTCATGACACCGGCGCAATGCGGGCGGGTCATTCGTACAATGTTGCACCGAAATGCAAATTTAGAAACACAAAAATGCTGCTCGGAATCGATTTGGTTCTTCTATAGAGCTTTGACACAATGCAGGTTGGGACCTTCTCTCCATCAGATCCCATTCTAATGCATTTTTCTGCTCTTCTCAGTACGTGTGTGTGTGTGTGTGTGTGTGTTTTGTCCGTACGTCCTGGTAATGGATACTAATGGTCCTGGGCAGGCCTCCATGGTGCAATGGGTGAGATTTGTCTATTTAACCCTGTCCTCAAGCTGGGTGACACAACCCCCAGGGTTGGGTGGCCCGGTAGGGATCTGGGTCACCATCAGCACGCATCACACTCAACGTAAACACACACACCCATGCACACACATGTCATTGTTGCCTGTGCCAACCAACTTTTCTTTCCTTCTGGTACCTGCTGATGTGTATTTGGGATCTGCATAAGTTCTGAAAATTTGCACGCGTCCGCCATTGTAGTCCGTGTCGACACCGTAGTCTAGTTTAGTCTTTATTAGAAGGGACAATACACAAAAACATTTAGCTCAAAGACAGATATGTTCTGTACCAGATTATAGTTAAATAGCTAATTTTCATCTGCAGTCCCTGGCTACCTAAATTAAAGGGATACAAAAATCATGCAATACAATTATGACGATAAAATCATACTGTGACGCTTAGCTGGCATCGTGGTGCGGGTTTGTTCCCTCGAGGATGCAGTCGGATTGGACACAGCGTGAAGGTAAGAAAGGATGATTTATTAATGTTAACAAAACAGACTAGGAACAGAAAAACTCGCACAAAGGCACTAGAGATAAAAAAAAACAGAACTAGCATGGGATCTAAAAGGAACTAAAGGCGCTAGCATGTAAGCTAGGGAAAGACACAGAGGAATACCGTGGACGCAAACAAATACGAAACGTCTTTTACCACAAGCGGGGATAGCGACATCACCTGTTGCAGCGAACGGCAAACTATAATCCGAGACTGAGTCACGAAAAAGGCAGGCTTAAATAAGGAACGTAATCACAAGGCAGGTGCACGTAAAAAACAAAGCAGGTGACACTAATACGTGACTATGGCAACGGAAGCAAAACAGGAAGTGCCACCAGGAACTAAGGAAGTCAAGTAACAAAACATGATACAAAGACAGAACAAAAACAGATCATGAAGCATGTAGTCAAATTAAGAAAAGTCATAAAGTGCCCTTTCATGGACACATAGTTAATATACAATACAACCACACCTCATTTACATCATCACACAAAGACAATACATGCTCTTGTTCACATCTGTCATCATTTGTAAAAACAAGCATGATTTTAACAGACACACCTCACAATTTACAACAAAAATGCTGTCATGGATAAGTATAATACACATTAAAGGCCTACTGAAATGAGATTTTCTTATTTAAACGGGGTTAGCAGGTCCATTTCTATGTGTCATACTTGATCATTTCGCGATATTGCCATATTTTTGCTAAAAGTATTAAGTAGAGAACATCGACGATAAAGTTTGCAACTTTTGGTCGCTAATAAAAAAGCCTTTTTTTAGCAGACAATGTGCGCGTGACATCACGGGTTGTAGGGCTCGTCACATCTGAACATTGTTTATAATCATAGCCACCAGCAGCAAGAGCGATACGGACCGAGAAAGCAATGATTTCCCCATTAATTTGAGCGAGGATGAAAAATGTGTGGATGAGGAAAGTTAGAGTGAAGCACTAGAACAAAAAAAAGGTGACGGCATTTGGAGCGATTCAGATGTTATTAGACACATTTACTAGGATAATTCTGGAAAATCCCTTATCTGCTAATTGTGTTAGACGTGTTTTAATGAGATTATAAAGTCATACCTGAAAGTCGGAGGGCTGCGGTGACTGCCAGTGTCTCTGAGGGAAGCCAATGGAGGAGCCAAGATTACAGTTGCCGTTTTGACAGCTGCTGCGGGAGGACGCAAACTCCGCTCAAGTCTCCGGTAAGAGCCGACCGTATATCACAATTTTCTCATCCAAAAACCTGCTGGTTGACATGTGGTGGAGAAACATGTTCGCTTGACCGCTCTGTTCCATATTAAAGCTTCACAACAAACAAAGAAACACCGGCTGTGTTTCAGTTGCTAAAGGCAGCTGCAATCCACCACTTTACACCAACAGCATTCTTCTTTGACGTCTCCATTATTAATTGAACAAGTTGCAAACGATTCAGCAACACAGATGTCCAAAATACTGTGTAATTATGCGATTAAATCGGCCGACTTTTAGCCGTGAGTGGTGCTGGGCTAAAATGTCCGCTCCAACCAATAACGTCACAAGCACGCGTCAACATAACCGTCATCATTCCTCGACGTTTTCAACAGGATACCTTGCGGGAAATTTAAAATTGCAATAAGTAAACTAAAAAGGTCGTATTGGCATGTGTTGCAATGTTAATATTTCATCATTGATATATAAACTATCAGACTGCGTGGTCGGTAGTAGTGGGTTTCAGTAGAAATTTAAGTAATTCTGTCAAACATAGTGGCCACCTTAGTGACCGTGTGAGCAGATTTGATTGCTACAAAGCCACTTTTTAACTTCAATTGTAAATGAAGAGTAATCTGTTCAACTTTTCAAGTTTGTTGTGAGGTTGTTCCATTCCTTTATGACTTTATATGAAAAGGCCGATTGTGCAAAATATCTTTTACATCTGGGTACGCTACACTATCTTGTTTAGCTCATTCATTGTTTATGTTCTTTGTTTGTTTTTGTTTTATTTTTCGTTCGATGCTTTTCAAGCTGTAAAGCACTTTGGGTCGATTTAAAATTGTTGTAAATGTGCTATGTAAATAAAAGTGCCTAGCCTTGCCAAAAGGGACAAGCGGTAGGAAATGGATCATACTTGCTAACCTTGAGACCTCCAATATCGGGAGGTGGGGGTGAGAGGCGTGGTCGGGGTGGGGCGGGAGGCATGGTTAAGAGTCTAGTATTTCATATATATGTATATCCATCCATCCATCCATCCATCCATCCATTTCCTACCGCTTATTCCCTATGGGGTCACAGGGGGCACTGGTGTCTATCTCAGCTGCAATCGGGCGGAAGGCGGGGTACACCCTGGACAAGTCGCCACCTCATCGCAGTCATATATATATTTATATATATAAGAAATACTGTACTTGACTTTCTGTGAATTCTAGCTATATATATACATATACATATATATATAAATATATATATATATATATATATATATATATATATATATATATATATATATATAGTGAAGTGAAGTGAATTATATTTATATAGCGCTTTTCTCAAGTGGCTCAAAGCGCTTTACATAGTGACAGCCAATATCTAAGTTACATTTAAACCAGTGTGGGTGGCACTGGGAGCAGGTGGGTAAAGCGTCTTGCCCAAGGACACAATGGCAGTAACTAGGATGGTACAAGCGGGAATCGAACCTGCAACCCTCAAGTTGCTGGCACGGCCAGTCGACCAACCGAGCTATGCCGCCTCACTACAAAATATATATATATATATATATATATATATATATATATATATATATATATATATATATATATATATATATATCCATCCATCCATCCATTTTCTACCGCTTATTCCCTTTTGGGGTCGCGGGGGGCGCTGGCGCCTATCCCAGCTATATATATATATATATATATATATATATATATATATTCATTTATTTACACATATACACACACATAACACTCATCTACTCATTGATGAGTTAAGGGTTGAATTGTCCATCATTGTTCTGTTCTCTGTCACTATTTTTCTAACCATATGCATGTACAGTAGATGGCAGTATTGTCCTGTTTAAGAGTGTCACAACATTGCTGTTTACGGCAGACGAACTGCTTTACGGTAGACGAAAACGTGACTGCTGTTGTTGTGTGTTGTTACCGCGCTGGAAGGGCGTTAATGAAACTGCCTAACAATAAACCCACATAAGAAACCAAGAACTCGCCCTCGATCATTCTACAGCTATAACGTCATTGGGCAGACACGCTGTTTATATTGTGGGAAAGCGGACGTGAAAACAGGCTGTCCCCATGGAGCTGGAGGGGGCGTGGCCTACAGCTCTGTCTGAATTTCGGGAGATTTTCGGGAGAAAATTTGTTTTCGGGAGGTTTTCGGGAAGTATTTGGGAGAGGCGCTGAATTTCGGGAGGGTTGGCAAGTATGAAATGGATGGAAGATTGGATTTTTTCCAAAATTACTTTGTATTATGAAGATTGCAAGTTGCAACCAATCCCACGTGGGTGCAGGCATTGGGGGAACACAAACCACTCGGATTAGCAGGAATTACAGTTATATAAATTCCGAGAAATGTTGGTGAAAATGTGTTGTTTCTTTTTTTTTTGTCTCCTTCTGTTTCCACGTAGGCGAAGGTCAGAAAGAGGGGAGCAACTCAGGTAAACAGAACCCTCAGGGGAGAGCTGACCTTTGGGTACACAGCTAGGGGGGTGGGACATAAAAACGGAGGCGGGTGAGGGAGGCAAACAAAAAGAATATTTTTGCAAGTCACAAAAAACTAAACAAAAGTGATGGATGGAAGCCAAAATAGAAAGTAATCACCTCAGACCAGCCGAACAACTTTATTTACAATGTGTCGCATGTAAATAAAATCATTCAATGGAACGTTCCGATGGCAGGAGGTGGTTGGAATAATCTAATCTTAATAAGTATTTAAAAGGGAACATTATCACAATTTCAAAAGGGTTAAAAACAATAAAAATCAGTTCCCAGTGGCTTGTTGTATTTTCTGAAGTTTTTTTCAAAATTTTACCGGTCTCGGAATATCCCTAAATAAAGCTTTAAAGTGCCTTATTTTCGCTATCTTTGAAAACACTGGCCATTTCCCTGTGACGTCATACAGTGCTGCCAATGTAAACAAACAATGGGAACACCACAGCAAGATATAGCGACATTAGCTCGGATTCAAACTCGGATTTCAGCGATTTAAGCGATTCAACAGATTACGCATGTATTGAAACAGATGGTTGGAGTATGAAAGTATTGAAGAAGAAACTGAAGCTATTGAGCGAATAGCTATTGAGGCTATTCATAGTCATAGCATGGCCAAATAGCTGCGTTAGCATCACCGGTAAAATGTGCGGACCAAACGATCAGGACTTTCGCATCTTTTGACACTGGAGCAACTTAAATCCGTCGATTGGTAAGTGTTTGTTTCGCATTAAATGTGGGTGGAGGGAAACGTATTATAGTTGCAAATGCATCTACAGGTTATCCATACATCTCTGTGCCATGTCTGCTTTAGCACCGCCGGTAAATAGCATCTTAGCATCGATTAGCGTAGCATGTTAGCCTCGATTAGCTGGCAGTCAACATCAACAAAACTCACCTTTGTGATTTCGTTGACTATCGTTGCAAATGCATCTGCAGGTTATCCATACATCTCTGTGCCATGTCTGCCTTAGCACAGCCGGTAAATAGCATGTTAGCATCGATTAGCATAGCATGTTAGCATCGATTAGCTGGCAGTCAACATCAACAAAAAACTCACCTTTGTGATTTCGTTGACTATCGTTGCAAATGCATCTGCAGGTTATCCATACATCTCTGTGCCATGTCTGCCTTAGCATCGCCGGTAAATAGCATGTTAGCATCGATTAGCGTAGCATGTTAGCATCGATTAGTTGGCAGTCAACATCAACAAAACTCACTTTTGTGATTTCGTCGACTATCGTTGCAAATGCATCTGCAGGTTATCCATACATCTCTGTGCCATGTCTGCCTTAGCACCGCCGGTAAATAGCATGTTAGCATCGATTAGCGTAGCATGTTAGTATCGATTAGCTGGCAGTCAACATCAACAAAACTCACCTTTGTGATTTCGTCGACTATCGTTGCAAATGCATCTGCAGGTTATCCATACATCTCTGTGCCATGTCTGCCTTAGCATCGCCGGTAAATAGCATGTTAGCATCGATTAGCATAGCATGTTAGCATCGACTAGCTGGCAGTCAACATCAACAAAACTCACCTTTGTGATTTCGTCGACTATCGTTGCAAATGCATCTGCAGGTTATCCATACATCTCTGTGCCATGTCTGCTTTAGCACCGCCGGTAAATAGCATGTTAGCATCGATTAGCAGGCAGTCAACATCAACAAAACTCACCTTTGTGATTTCGTTGACTATCGTTGCAAATGCATCTGCAGGTTATCCATACATCTCTGTGCCATGTCGGCCTTAGCATCGCCGGTCAAATGTGGAGACACTCTGGCACATTCAATGGGGGTCTGGCGGAAGATTTCTTGCCAGTGGTGCAACTTGAATCCCTCCCTGTTAGTGTTGTTACACCCTCCGACAACACACCGTCGAGGCGTGATGTCTGAAAGGTTCCAAAAAATTGTCAAAAAAAACGGAAAATAACAGAGCTGAGAACCGGTGTTTGTAATGTGTTGAAAATGAAAATGGTGGGTGTGTTACCTCGGCGACGTCACATTCTGACGTCATCGCCTCCAGCGAGATAAACAGAAAGGCGTTTAATTGGCCAAAATTCACCCATTTAGAGTTCGGAAATCGGTTAAAAAAATAAATGCAACATCAAGGTATATATTGACGCTTGCATAGGTCTGGTGATAATGTTCCCCTTTAAGTTGTGTTGTTGCGGAAAAGTGTGCAGCACCAGCCTCTGTGGCAGCGTTGCACACAAGCACGGAGACTCCTCCCTCCTCGGCGGCGGTCTGGGCCTCCTGTCGAGGCGAGCAGACACGGCTGGCCCTGGGCAAGTGCTTCGCTGTGGGAAGGAGCCTTGGCTTTAAGTGGCTCTAAGTGGCTCTCGCTGTTTGTCTCTTTCCTTGTTTATTTTCCTCCCCGCGCTCGGCGCGGCCGGGGAGGCGCCTCTTAGCGGCGGGTAAAACAGACGGCGGCGAAGCCTGCAGCGCCGTGTGCACGTTGACTCGTGTGTCGTTTCATCGTTAGAAATGTTATCAGCGTTTTTATTAAGATGGCATTATGTTGATGTGGCGTGAGAGAGTGTGCGTGCGGCTTTCCTATTGACACGGCCGAAAGGTCCAGGTGTGACCTTCTAAGAGGACATTATTGCCATCGATCTGCCACCGCTGCGTGTTTGAGTCTCGCTGGGACTTTGGTGCCGACAATTGCCGTATTGTTCCTTTTTTTGTTGTTGTGGCCTTGGTTTGACTCAGCATTACTCCATGAAGCCACACATGTGGCCTCTGAAGTAGCGGTCATCTATACATCCATCCATCCATTTTCTACCGCTTGTCCCTTTTGGGGCGGCGGGGGTGCTGGAGCCTATCTCAGCTGCATTCGGGCGGAAGGCGGGGTGCACCCTGGACAAGTCGCCACCTCATTGCAGAGCGGTCATCTAATATCCTCCAAGTGGGATGAGTTGTAAATATCCATCCATCCATTTTCTACCACCTATTCCCTTTCGGGGTCGCGGGGGGCGCTGGCGCCTATCTCAGCTGCATTCGGGCGGAAGGCGGGGTGCACCCTGGACAAGTCGCCACCTCATCGCAGAGCGGTCATCTAATATCCTCCAAGAGGGATGAGTTGTAAATATCCATCCATCCACTTTCTACCGCTTATTCCCTTTCGGGGTCGCGGGGGGCGCTGGCGCCTATCTCAGCTGCATTCGGGCGGAAGGCGGGGTGCACCCTGGACAAGTCGCCACCTCATCACTGAGCGGTCATCTAATATCCTCCAAGTGGGATGAGTTGTAAATATGTATACCGTATTTCTTTGAATTGCCGCCGGGGCGCTAATTAATTGAAAACCTCTTCTCACTCCTGCACTTACCAAAGGCATGCGGTAAAGGTAAGCATGCGCTAATTCATTTAAAACCTCTTCTCACTCCTGCGCTTACCAAAGGCATGCGGTAAAAGTAAGCATGCGCTAATTCATTTAAAACCTCTTCTCACTCCTGCGCTTACCAAAGGCATGCGGTAAAAGTAAGCATGCGCTAATTCATTTAAAACCTCTTCTCACTCCTGCGCTTACCAAAGGCATGCGGTAAAGGTAAGCATGCGCTAATTCATTTAATACTTCTTCTCACTCCTGCGCTTACCAAAGGCATGCGGTAAAGGTAAGCATGCGCTAATTCATTCAAAACCTCTTCTCACTCCTGCGCTTACCAAAGGCATGCGGTAAAGGTAAGCATGCGCTAATTCATTTAAAACCTCTTCTCACTCCTGCGCTTACCAAAGACATGCGGTAAAGGTAAGCATGCGCTAATTCATTTAAAACCTCTTCTCACTCCTGCGCTTACCAAAGGCATGCGGTAAAGGTAAGCATGCGCTAATTCATTTAAAACCTCTTCTCACTCCGGCGCTTACCAAAGGCATGCGGTAAAGGTAAGCATGCGCTAATTCATTTAAAACCTCTTCTCACTCCTGCGCTTACCAAAGGCATGCGGTAAAGGTAAGCATGCGCTAATTCATTCAAAACCTCTTCTCACTCCTGCACTTACCAAAGGCATGCGGTAAAGGTAAGCATGCGCTAATTCATTTAAAACCTCTTCTCACTCCTGCGCTTACCAAAGGCATGCGGTAAAGGTAAGCATGCGCTAATTCATTTAAAACCTCTTCTCACTCCTGCGCTTACCAAAGGCATGCGGTAAAGGTAAGCATGCGCTAATTCATTTAAAACCTCTTCTCACTCCTGCGCTTACCAAAGGCATGCGGTAAAGGTAAGCATGCGCTAATTCATTTAAAACCTCTTCTCACTCCTGCGCTTACCAAAGGCATGCGGTAAAGGTAAGCATGCGCTAATTCATTTAAAACCTCTTCTCACTCCTGCACTTACCAAAGGCATGCGGTAAAAGTAAGCATGCGCTAATTCATTTAAAACCTCTTCTCACTCCTGCGCTTACCAAAGGCATGCAGTAAAAATTTGAGTGTGATGTAAGGACACCATCATGAAAAGTACATTTAATTTAAAAAAAAAAAAATGTTATTATGGTCTTACCCTTCTTTTCTTCCTTTTCTTAATTTATTTTGAACATGACATACATACAACATTATACATCAGGTAATTTCATCATTTCGCAATACACAATACATCATGTCCAAAAAGGAGTAGGAAGAAGCAAAGTTTATTTAATCTTACCCCTTTTCCACTTCAGAGCGCCCACAAATATATACATTCATTCACTGACAAAATGACATCTGTGAGTGAGTAACACAGCAGCTTTACTTATAAATCAATCAATCAATGTTTATTTATATAGCCCCAAATCACAAATGTCTCAAAGGACTGCACAAATCATTACAACTACGACATCCTCGGAAGAACCCACAAAAGGGCAAAGATAACTCACACCCAGTGGGCAGGGAGAATTCACATCCAGTGGGACGCCAGTGACAATGCTGACTATGAAAAACCTTGGAGAGGACCTCAGAAGTGGGCAGCCCCCCCTCCCCCCCTCTAGGGGACCGAAAGCAATGGATGTCGAGCGGGTCTAACTTAATACTGTGAAAGTTCAATCCATAGTGGCTCCAACACAGCCGCGAGAGTTCAGTTCAAAGCGGATCCAAGACAGCAGCGAGAGTCCCGTCCACAGGAAACCATCTCAAGCGGAGGCGGATCAGCAGCGTAGAGATCTCCCCAACCGATACACAGGCGAGCGGTCCATCCTGGGTCCCGACGAGCGGTCCATCCTGGGTCTCGACTCTGGACAGCCAGTACTTCATCCATGGTCATCGGACCGGACCCCCTCCACAAGGGAGGGGGGGACAGAAGAGAAAAAAGAAAAGAAGCGGCAGATCAACTGGTCTAAAAAGGAGGTCTATTTAAAGGCTAGAGAATACAGATGAGTTTTAAGGTGAGACTTAAATGCTTCTACTGAGGTAGCATCTCGAACTGTTACCGGGAGGGCATTCCAGAGTACTGGAGCTCGAACGGAAAACGCTCTATAGCCCGCAGACTTTTTTTGGGCTTTAGGAATCACTAATAAGCCGGAATCTTTTGAACGCAGATTTCTTGCCGGGACATATGGTACAATACAATCGGCAAGATAGGATGCGCTAATTATTTTAAAACCTTTTCTCACTCCGGCACTTACCAAAGGCATGCAGTAAAAATTTGAGTGTGATGTAAGGATACCATCATGAAAAGTACATTTAATTAAAAATAAAACGTTATTATGGTCTTACATTTACTTATAAATGACTGCTCCCTCTGATCAAAAGCATTGATAACTTGTTTATAGAAGTCTTCCTTATCTTTCTTAGGTTTTAAAAGTATCTCTGTTTTTATGGAAATCTTCCTTTATTACCTCCTGCTTCGATTGAAAGTCCAGTTTAGAAAACTGCTTTCAGACCCTACCCTCCTGATTTTTCCGGGAGACTCCCGAATTTCAGCGCCCCCTCCCGAAAATCTCCCGGGGCAACCATTCCGACGAATTTCTCCCGATTTCCACCCGGTCAACAATATTGGGGGCGTGAATGCAAGGCATACTTGGTCAACAGCCGTACAGGTCACACTGAGGGTGGCCGTATAAACAACTTTAACACTGTTATAAATATGCGCCACACTGTGAACCCACACCAAACAAGAATAACAAACACATTTCGGGAGAATTTCCGCATCGTAACACAGCATAAACACAACATAAACACAACAGAAAAAATACCCAGAACCCCTTGCAGCACTAACTCTTCCGGGATGCTACAATATACACCCCCGCTACCACCAAACCACCCTCCCCATCTCCCGAATTCAAAGGTCTCAAGGTTGGCAATTCTGGCTTATAGCGGGGGTCAGCAACGCCCGGCTCTCAAGCCACTTTAGCGCCGCCCTAGTGGCTTCCTGGAGCTTTTTCAAAAATGGATGAAAATGGAAAAAAAATTAGGAAAATAAAAGCATATTTTTTTAGTTTTACTGTGGTTTTTTTAGGAGGACAAACATGACACAAACCTTCCTACTTGTTAAAAATCCCACTGTTTACATTAAACATGCATCACTGACGAGAGGATTTGGCGCCGTAGTTTGTTTACATCGATGTTTTTCAACCTTTTTTGAGCCGAGGCGCATTTTTTTTCGTTGAAAAAAAATCCAAAGGCACGCCACCGGGTGAAATCATCAAGAAATAAAACTCAGTAGACAATAAAAAGTTGTTCAAAAATTGGGGTTGCTGACCCCTGTTCTAACTTATTTCTATGATGCTCATCTTGTATTTGAGATTGTTTATAGGTTTAGGCCAACTAAGTACTCAACTTCAGCCTAAACCCTTTCGGTCTGTACAATTGTCCATTTATGAATGTAAAACTGTTTGTTTATTTTGTTGACCACTGACCGAACAAATAACTAACTAACTAACTAACTAACTAGTAGAACTTTCTCAGAAGCGTCCACAGAAAGGCGTGTTTCATGCCGCTCCTTCTTTGTCTCTATTTGTCCACCAAACTTTTTATGCTGTGCGGGAATGCACAAAGCTATTATTGACTTGTGTGGAGTGCTAAACAGACATACAGTCCTGGTCAAAAGTTTACATACACTTGTCAACATATTGCTGGGTATTGTGGCGCAACATCTCAATTTTGGTTTCATCTGACAACACATGGACAAAAGCCATATGAACCAAAAATGGAGCTGTATGTTTGGAGGCGAAACGATGAGGCCTTTAATCCCAGGAACACCATGCCAACCGTCAAGCATGGTGGTGGTAGTATTGTGCCCTGGGCCTGTTTTGCTGCCAATGGAACTGGTGCTTTACAGAGAGTAAATTGGACAATGAAAAAGGAGGATTGCCTCCAAATTCTTCTCATTTTGTCAACCAAACTTTTTATGCTGTGCGTGAACGCACAAAAGGTGAGCTTTGTTGATGTTATTGACTTGTGTGGAGTGCTAATCGGACATGTTTGGTCACGGCATGTCTGCGAGCTAATCGATGCTAACATGCTATTTATGCTAGCTGTATACACATCATTATGCCTTGTATTTTAGCTATATTTGACGTCATTTTTGCAATTCCCGTTTCCTTCAACTTGAACACACACATCTTTACCTTTGGTCATTCTAAGCCTGTCATTTCCAGAAGTTATCACACCCTCTGAAAAGCCTCCGTTTTAGTAATGTTTTGTAAAAATGTGTAGAACAAATGTAGCATTTCAACATTTCTGTCAACGAAGATTTGCGACAGCAGGCGACAAATGGTCATTTTGATAGTAGGCTACTACAGCTAATATAGACACTTACACCATGCGTTGCCTTCAGTATAACACTTACATAAGACTTTAGATTTTTTTGCAACTGCAGACAGATTTTTTATTGTTGTATTTTTCATCCAGTATGGCTCTTTCAACATTTTGAGTTGCCAAACCCCTGGCTTACAGGAACATGAGCAAATGCTTGTCATGTGCAAAAACACCCTTCAAATGTACGCAGTGTAAATTATTGCCCACCTAAACACTCGCCACTTTGACAAACACCTTGCCAAAAATTTTTCGAGATTCCCTGCACGGCCTCAAGTGGACAAACATTACAAAAATGTTCTTAATTGTTAAAAATCCCCCTGTTTACATTAAACATGCTTCAATTCTTACTGATTTCTAAAGTCCTTGAACGCACCGTAGTTTGTTTACATGTACAACTTTCTCCGATGCTTCCATAGAGAGTCGTGTTTTATGTCACTCCTTCTTTTTCTAATTTTGTCCACCAAACTTTTTATGCTGTGCGTGAATGCTCAAAAGGTAAGCTTTGTTGATCATATTGACTTGCGTGGAGTGCTAATCAGACATATTTTGTCACGGCATGACTGCGAGCTAATCGATGCTAACATGCTATTTAAGCCAGCTTCATGTATATAACACATCATTATATCCTCGTATTTTAGCTATATTTGAGGTCATTTTTGCAATTTTCAGTTTCCTTCAACTTAAACACACACATCTTTACCTTTGGTCATTCTAAGCCAGTCATTTCCAGAAGTTATCACACCCTCTGAAAAGCCTCA
This sequence comes from Nerophis ophidion, assembly GCF_033978795.1. Lineage (NCBI taxonomy): Eukaryota > Metazoa > Chordata > Actinopteri > Syngnathiformes > Syngnathidae > Nerophis > Nerophis ophidion. The sequence goes on from NC_084637.1 coordinate 7,826,157, forward strand.
GTTTTAGTAATGTTTTGTAAAAATGTGTAGAATAAATGTTGCATTTCAACATTTCTGTCAACGAAGATTTGCAACAGCCTTCAACAAATGGTCATTTTGATAGTAGGCTACTACAGCTAATATAGACACTTACACCATGTGTTGCCTTCATTATAACACTTATATAAGACTTTACATTTTTTTGCAACTGCAGACAGATTTTTTATTGTTGTATTTTTCATCCAGTATGGCTCTTTCAACATTTTGGGTTGCCAAACCCCTGGCTTACAGGAACATGAGCAAATGCTTGTCATGTGGAAAAAGGCCCTACAAATGTACGCAGTGTAAATTATTGCCCACCTAAACACTCGCCACTTTGACAAACACCTTGCCAAAAAATCTTCGAGATTCCCTGCACGGCCTCAAGTGGACAAACATTACAAAAATCTTCCTAATTGTTAAAAATCCCCCTGTTTACATTAAACATGCTTCACTTCTTACTAATTTCTAAAGTCCTTGAACGCACCGTAATTTGTTTACATGTACAACTTTCTCCGATGCTTCCACAGAGAGTCGTGTTTTATGTCACTCCTTTTTCTCATTTTGTCCACCAAACTTTTTATGCTGTGCGTGAACGCACAAAAGGTGAGCTTTGTTGATGTTATTGACTTGTGTGGAGTGCTAATCGGACATGTTTGGTCACGGCATGTCTGCGAGCTAATCGATGCTAACATGCTATTTATGCTAGCTGTATACACATCATTATGCCTTGTATTTTAGCTATATTTGACGTCATTTTTGCAATTCCCGTTTCCTTCAACTTGAACACACACATCTTTACCTTTGGTCATTCTAAGCCAGTCATTTCCAGAAGTTATCACACCCTCTAAAAAACCCCCGTTTTAGTAATGTTTTGTAAAAATGTGTGGAATAAATGTAGCATTTCAACATTTCTGTCAACGAAGATTTGCGACAGCAGGCGACAAATGGTCATTTTGATAGTAGGCTACTACAGCTAATATAGACACTTACACCATGCGTTGCCTTCAGTATAACACTTACATAAGACTTTAGATTTTTTTGCAACTGCAGACAGATTTTTTATTGTTGTATTTTTCGTCCAGTATGGCTCATTCAACATTTTGGGTTGCCAAACCCCTGGCTTACAGGAACATGAACAAATGCTTGCCATGTGCAAAAAGGCCCGACAAATGTACGCAGTGTAAATTATTGCCCACCTAAACACTCGCCACTTTGACAAACACCTTGCCAAAAGATTTTCGAGATTCCCAGCACGGCCTCAAGTGGACAAACATTACAAAAATCTTCCTAATTGTTAAAAATCCCCCTGTTTACATTAAACATGCTTCACTTCCTACTAATTTCTAAAGTCCTTGAACGCACCGTAGTTTGTTTACATTTACAACTTTCTCCGATGCTTCCACAGAGAGTCGTGTTTTATGTCACTCCTTCTTTTTCTCATTTTGTCCACCAAACTTTTTATGCTGTGCGTGAACGCACAAAATGGTGAGCTTTGTTGATGTTATCGACTTGTGTGGAGTGCTAATCAGACATATTTTGTCACGGCATGAGTGCGAGCTAATCGATGCTAACATGCTATTTAAGCCAGCTTTATGTATATAACACATCATTATACCTAGCATTTTAGCTATATTTGAGGTCATTTTTGCAATTTTCAGTTTCCTTCAACTTGAACACACACATCTTTACCTTTGATCGTTCTAAGCCAGCTAATATAGACACTTACACCATGTGTTGCCTTCATTATAACACTTATATAAGACTTTAGATTTTTTTGCAACTGCAGACAGATTTTTTATTGTTGTATTTTTTTGTCCGGTATGGCTCTCTCAACATTTTGGGTTGCCAAACCCCTGGCTTACAGGAACATGAGCAAATGCTTGCCATGTGCAAAAAGGCCCTACAAATGTACGCAGTGTAAATTATTGCCCACCTAAACACTCGCCACTTTGACAAACGCCTTGCCAACAAACACTTGGGATTACCTGCATGGCCTCACATTGAGGACTCACACATCATACATGCACACACACACGCACACACACACACACACACACACACACACACACACCTTTAGTGGCCTCAGTGTCTCAAGTTAAGCAGCAAATGAACACAATTAGCCACGGCTCCGCAAACACACACAGGGGTATTGTTCTGCTCACACTCACTCAGACCCTAATCTGGTGCACCGGAGGGACCCTATGTGTGTGTGTGTGTGTGTGTGTGTGCAGTCGAGGGGAAGCGGTACGGAGCCCAGCTGACAGAAGGGGCTCCGAGGCCTTTTTTCCCTCAGAGGTTTCCACGGCGATGATCAACTCCTCGCGCCTTAGTCCTTGTTGCGCTCGCATCAATGCGCACACACACACATACACACACACTCTTTGAGCAACAGCCCCTTTCAAACAGTCATACACACACACACACACACACCGCCTTCGGTCAAAGCCAGATGTTCCAGGGTGAACAAAGGCATTAAGTCACAAGTTACTGTTCTCAACAGCAGGTTGGGCCTTGGGTCATGATTAGCATGCACACACACACACACACACAAACACACACACACTGCGGTGCACATCCGCTCTGGTGAGGGTGTGTGTGTGTGTGTCTAATTAGATGGCTGGTATCTGCCTGACAAGATTTCTTGCAAGAACACCTACACAAACGGCTGCCTAATGACTGCACTTTAAGATGCCTCCCGGGCTTGTCTAGAGGCGCTGGAACCAGACTCATCACACCAGTAACTAGTGACCAGAGGACAATGTTGCTTGTACACACTAAAATATGTTGCGTTTGAAAAAAAAAAACAAAAAAACGATATAAACCCAATTGCTGGTTTAGAAAACCAGCAATTATTTGAGTTATTTTAACTCAACATTTTTGGGTTAATTTTTTCAACCCAACTTTTGCGTTGAATCATTTAACCAAAAAGTTGAGTTATAATAACTATATGTTGGGTTATTCCCAACCAAACTATTGGGTTGACTTATTTAACCCAAAAGTTGGGTTACGCTAAATCAATGTTGGGTGATTGTGAATAATGTTAATGAGATTAATCCTTCAAGAATAATAAAAAAAAAGCTTTTTACCCAAAGATGTGCTACTTGTTGAAAAACAACCCAAATATTGATAGGAAATATTTAAAAATGTTCCTACCTTCACGCCTGGTCCAGAGTAGTCCGTTTGCCTCCCGGGAGAACAAACCTCGCAGCAAGCTGCGAAAACCCCCACGTCGTGACATAAATTTACTGCTGGTTTGAGTTGAGTTATGATAACTTAATGTTGGGTTTGTGAAGACTGGAGGACATAGCGATGCCAGAAATGTCCCTTTTTTGATGCGTTGACATGAACACGGCAAAAGGTAAGATATAATAAAATGTATTCTAAATAACAAAAGGAGCTCTGAACAGAAACACTGGAGCTAATAAAAAGGCAAACCAAAAACGCTAGTATGAAAACTAGGAAGTACAAATAGACAACTAAAATGGCACGTAGGCACAAAAAGAAAAAAAACAAATCATCAGTATGTAAACTGGAATAAACAAGTGGATTAGCACAAGAAGCTAGCATAAATATAAGCATAGAGAAGTAGCAATCGTCACCTGTTGCATGAGAGCAAATTTATGGACCCAGATTGAACAAAAAAAAGAGGAAGACTTGTCCAGGGTGTACCCTGCCTTCCGCCCGATTGTAGCTGAGATAGGCGCCAGCGCCCCCCGCGACCCCGAAAGGGAATAAGCGGTAGAAAATGGATGGATGGATGGGCTTATATAGGGAGTAATCAAGAAGAACCAGGTGTGTGTAGAAAACGAGGAGCAGGTGAAATCAATGTGTAACCATGGTAACGGACTAAACAGGAAGTAAGTGGGTCAGAAGAGAATGAAACAAAGATGGAAAAATAAACGTGAAGATCCGAGTCACGGGTCGCAACAGGATTATTCCCAACCCAACTATTCGGTTGAAATATTTAACCCAAAAGTTGAGTTACGCTAACTCAATGTCGGGTGATTGGGAATCATGTTGAGGAGATTAATCCACGATAAAATTGCCTTCAATAATAATAATAAAAAATTGTTTTACTCGTTGAAAAACAACCCAAAAATGGTTGATCATTTTGAAAACCCAGAAATTGAGTTACAATAATACCCGTATAATCCCTAAAAAGGGATTGTTATTCATAAAAATAGCTCCGAAGTTTAACCCAAAACGAGCAACTCATGAATTGGGTAATTAAAATAATCCAGGATTTTTGAGTGAATGTTGGATTAAAAAATAACCCAATTTTAGCCCAAATCCTGGTTCAGAAAAGGACGAACCGCTTATTTGACTTATTTTAACTTAACATTTTAGCTTGATTTTTTTCAACTCAAAATGTTCAGTAATGCTAACGTAATGTTGGTTGATCCATAACCCAACTATTGGGTTGAATTTATTTAACAGAAAAGCTTAGCATGTAAAAAGGCGAACAAAAAATCAAAGCTTAGCTCAGGAATCCAATCGGTAGCCGTCGTAACTGTGATGCAAATGAAAAAGCCAGACTGAGTGTGGCGAAAAGCAGGGAATAAGTAGCTCTCTGATTAGTGCCCGGGAGCAGGTGAGCGTCCCGAACACTAATCAGAGGCAGGTGAAAACAATTTGCAGTCATGGCAACTAAAACATAAACCCAGGGGTGCTCAAAACAGGAACAGAGAGAGTCAAAAACTAAACAAACCGTAATCGTCTCACCTGACACATTCCGACTTTTACCAAGCAATTAACTACCTTTTTTCGTGACATACATTTAACTGCTCGTTTGAGTTGAGTAATGATAATTTAATGTTGGGATATTCCCAACCCAACTATTGGGTTGACTTATTTAACCCAAAAGTTGAGTTACGCTAACTCAATGTTGGGCAATTGTGAATAATGTTGATGAGATTATTCCACAATAAAATTCCCTTCAAGAATATAAAAATAAATAAACTTTTACCCAAAAATGCGATTCTTGTTCAAAAACAACCCAAAAATGGTTCATCATTTTGAAAACCCAGAAATGTAGTTAAAATATTACCCTTTTAACCTCAAAAAGAGATTGTTATTCATAAAAATTACTCCAAAATTTAACTCAACACTAGCAACTCATAAATTGGGTTATCAAAATAACCCAGTATGTTTTAGTGTGCACAAACTAAAACAAATAACCCAATTTTAACCCAAATGATGGCTCAGAAAAGGATGAACCCCATATTTGAGTTATTTTAACCCAGAAATGTAGTTAAAATATTACCCTTTTAACCTCAAAAAGAGATTGTTATTCATAAAAATTACTCCAAAATTTAACTCAACACTAGCAACTCATAAATTGGGTTATCAAAATAACCCAGTATGTTTTAGTGTGCACAAACCAAAAAAAATAACCCAATTTTAACCCAAATGATGGCTCAGAAAAGGATGAACCCCATATTTGAGTTATTTTAACTCAACATTTTTGCGTTAATTTTTTCAACCCAACTTTTTGCGTTGAACCATTTAACCAAAAAGTTGAGTTATGATAACTAAATGTTGGGTGATTGTGAATAATGTTAATGAGATTAATCCTTTAAGGATAATAATAAAAAAGCCTTTTACCCAAAGATGTGCTACTTGTTGAAAAACAGCCCAAAAATTGATAGGAAATAATTAAAAATGTTCCTACCTTCACGCCTGGTCCAGAGTAGTCTGTTTGCATCCCGGGAGAACAAACCCTGCAGCAAGCTGCGAAAACCTCCACGTCTTGACATACATTTAACTGCTCGTTTGAGTTGAGTAATGATAGTTTAAAGTTGGGTTATTCCCAACCCAACTATTGGGTTGACTTATTTAACCCAAAAGTTGAGTTACGCTAACTCAATGTTGGGTGAGAGTGAATAATGTTGATGAGATTAATCCACGATAAAATTCCCTTCAAGAATAAAAAAAAAAACTAATTTTACCCAAAAATGCGATACTTAACCAAACATGGTTCATCATTTTGAAAACCCAGAAATGTAGTTAAAATAATACCTTTTTAACCTCAAAAAGAGGTTGCTATTCATAAAAATAACTCCGAATTTTAACCCAACACTAGCAACTCATAAATTGGGTTATCAAAATAACCCAGTATGTTTTAGTGTGCACAAACCAAAAAAATGTTGGGCAAAAAAAAACAACCCAATTTTAACCCAAATGCTGGTTCAGAAAAGGATGAACCCGTTATTTGAGTTATTTTAACTCAACATTTTGGGTTAAATTTTTCAACCCGACTTTTGCGTTGAATCATTTAACCAAAAAGTTGAGTTATGATAACTCAATGTTGGGTTATTCCCAACCAAGCTATTGGGTTGACTTATTTAACCCAAAAGTTGGGTTTTGCTAACTCAAATTTGGGTGATTGTGAATAATGTTAATGAGATTAATCCTTTAAGGATAATAATAAAAAAGCCTTTTACCCAAAGATGTGCTACTTGTTGAAAAACAACCCAAATATTGATAGGAAATATTAAAAAATGGTCCTCCCTTCACGCCTGGTCCAGAGTAGTCCGTTTGTATCCTGGGAGAAAAAACCTCGCAGCAAGCTGCGAAAATCCCCACGCCGTGACATATATTTAACTGCTCGTTTGAGTTGAGTAAAGATAATTTAATGTTGGGTTATTCCCAACCCAACTATTGGGTTGACTTATTTAACCCAAAAGTTGAGTTACGCTAACTCAATGTTGGGTGAATGTGAATAATGTTGATGAGATTAATCAAAGATAAAATTCCCTTCAAGAATAAAAAAAAAAAAAACTTTTACCCAAAAATGCGATACTTAACCAAAAATGGTTCATCATTTTGAAAACCCAGAAATGTAGTTAAAATAATACGCTTTTAACCTCAAAAAGAGATTGCTATTCATAAAAATAACTCCAAAATTTAACCCAACACTAGCAACTCATAAATTGGGTTATCAAAATAACCCAGTATGTTTTAGTGTGCACAAACCAAAAAAATGTTAGGCAAAAAAAATAACCCAATTTTAACCCAAATGCTGGTTCAGAAAAGGATGAACCCCATATTTGAGTTATTTTAACTCAACATTTTTGGGTTAATTTTTTCAACCCAACTTTTGCTTTGAATCATTTAACCAAAAAGTTGAGTTATGATAACTCAATGTTGGGTTATTTCCAACCAAGCTATTGGGTTGACTTATTTAACCCAAAAGTTGGGTTATGCTAACTCAATGTCGGGTGGTTGTGAATAATGTTAATGAGATTAATCCCTCAAGAATAATAATAAAAAAGCCTTTTACCCAAAGATGTGCTACTTCTTGAAAAACAACCCAAAAATTGTTAGGAAATAATTAAAAATGTTCCTACCTTCACGCCTGGTCCAGAGTAATCCGTTTGCATCCCAAGCTGCGAAAACCCCCACGCCGTGACATAAATTTTACTGCTGGTTTGAGTTGAGTTATGATAACTTAATGTTGGGTTATTCCCAACCAAACTATTGGGTTGACATATTTAACTCAAAAGTTGGATTACACAAACAAAAAAATGTTGGGTCAAAAAATAACCCAATTTTAACCCAAATCCTGGTTCAGAAAAGGACGAACCCCTTATTTGAGTTATTTTAACTTAACATTTTGGGTTAATTTTTTCAACTCGACTTTTGCGTTGAATCATTTAACATACAACTTGAGTTATGATAACTTGATGTTGGGTAATTCCCAACCAAACTATTGGGTTGACTTATTTAACCCAAAAGTTGGGTTACGCTAACTCAATGTTGAGTGATTGTGAATAATGTGAATGAGATAAATCCTTCAAGAATAATAATTAAAAAAAACTTTTACCCAAAGATGTGCTACTTGTTGAAAAACAACCCCAAAATTGATGATAAATAATTAAAAATGTTCCTACCTTCACGCCTGGTCCAGAGTAATCCGTTTGCATCCCGGGAGAACAAGCTGCGAAAACCCCCACGTCGTGACATAAATTTTACTGCTGGTTTGAGTTGAGTTATGATAACTTAATGTTGGGTTTGTGAAGACTGGAGGGCATAACGATTTCAGAAATGTCCCTTCGTGGATGCGTTGACATGAACACGGCAAGAGGTAAGATATAATAAAATGTATTCTAAATAACAAAAGGAGCTCTGAACAGAAACACTGGAGCTAATAAAAAGGCAAACCAAAAACTCAAGTATGAAAACTAGGAAGTACAAATAGACAACTAAAATGGCACGTAGGTACAAAAAGAAAAAAACAAATCATCAGTATGTAAACTGGAATAAACAAGTGGATTAGCGTGAGAAGCTAGCGTGAATATAAGCATAGAGAAGTAGCAATCGTCACCTGTTGCATGAGAGCAAATTTATGGACCCAGACTGAACAAAGAAAAGAGGAAGGCTTATATAGGGTGTAATCAAGAAGAACCAGGTGTGTGTAGAAAACGAGGAGCAGGTGAAATCAATGTGTAACCATGGTAACGGACTAAACAGGAAGTAAGTGGGTCAGAAGAGAATGAAACAAAGATGGAAAAATAAACGTGAAGATCCGAGTCACGGGTCGCAACAGGATTATTCCCAACCCAACTATTCGGTTGAAATATTTAACCCAAAAGTTGAGTTACGCTAACTCAATGTCGGGTGATTGTGAATCATGTTGAGATTAATCCACGATAAAATTCCTTTCAAGAATAATACTAACTAAGCCTTTTACCCAAAAATGTGTTACTCGATGAAAAACAACCCAAAAATGGTTGATCATTTTGAAAACCCAGAAATTGAGTTAAAATAATACCCGTATATACCCGTAGAATCCCTAATCCCATAAACCATCCGTTTCCTACCGCACCTGTTCAAGAAATAACAATGTTATTAAAAATAATTTGAGATTTATTATACTCTAAAAATGTTGGTTTTACTTTAAAAATGCATGCATTTAGTTGTATTCGGTGTTAAAAAAATATGATATGGCTCTCACGGGGGCGGTTTAGCTCGACTATGAGAAACCTTGGAGAGGACTCCAGATGTGGGTAAACCCCACCCCCATCCCCCCACCAACCCCCCTCTAGGGGAGACATGGAGGGTTTCAACATCTTTTCCCCTACAAAGACAGCGTTATCTCCTGGCTCGGCAGTCACTAATCACCACATGTTGTCTCAAAGTCCAGTTTTGAGGTTTTTGGCTCTGTATTTATTCAGGAAATGTAGAGATTTCAACATCATATTAGTTATACTCAAATGTTAAAAATGATTGGAACCATACAAAAAATATATCTATAAGACAGTTCACGTGTTCACACGATGTTATGAAAGGATAGCTCGGTTGGTAGAGTGGCCGTGCCAGCAACTTGAGGGTTGCAGGTTCGATTCCCGCTTCCGCCAACCTAGTCACTGCCGTTGTGTCCTTGGGCAAGACACTTTACCCACCTGCTCCCAGTGCCACCCACACTGGTTTAAATGTAACTTAGATATTGGGTTTCAATATGTAAAGCGCTTTGAGTCACTTGAGAAAAAGCGCTATATAAATATAATTCACTTCGCTTCTCACGGAAATACATTTTAAAATATTGGACTTTCATGGCTCTCTCAACCAAAAAGGTTCCCGACCCGCTAATCTAGAGATTTAAACCTTGAATAACAATAATACAAAATAATGACACATTTTAAATATTTTTTCGACCAAAATCCTTTGGGGTCACTGGGATCGAGTCTGAGTGGAGTCCTAAACGTGAAGTGAAGTGAATCATATTTATATAGCGCTTTTCTCTAGTGACTCGAAGCACTTTACATAGTGAAACCCAATATCTAAGTTACATTTAAACCAGTGTGGGTGGCACTGGGAGCAGGTGGGTAAAGTGTCTTGCCCAAGGACACAACGGCAGTGACTAGGATGGCGGAAGCGGGAATCGAACCTGCCACCCTCAAGTTGCTGGCACGGCCACTCTACCAACCGAGCTATGCCGCCCCAGTGTCAGAGAACAGAACAAGGATGGACAATTCAACCCTTAACTCAACAACGAGTAGATGAGTGTTATGTGTGTGTATATGTGTAAATAAATGAACACTGAAATTAAAGAATTTCTTTTATGTATATATATATATATATATATATATATATATGTGTATATATATATATATATATCCATTTTCTACCGCTTATTCCCTTTCGGGGTCGCGGGGGGCGCTGGCGCCTATCTCAGCTACAATTGGGCGGAAGGCGGGGTACACCCTGGACAAGTCGCCACCTCATCGCAGGGCCAACACAGATAGACAGACAACATTCACACTCACATTCACACACTAGGGCCAATTTAGTGTTGCCAATCAACCTATCCCCAGGTGCATGTCTTTGGAAGTGGGAGGAAGCCGGAGTACCCGGAGGGAACCCACGCATTCACGGGGAGAACATGCAAACTCCACACAGAAAGATCCCGAGCCTGGATTTGAACCCAGGACTGCAGGAACTTCGTATTGTGAGGCAGACGCACTAACCCCTCTTCCACCGTGAAGCCCAATATATATATATATATATATATGAAATATTTGACTTTGTGAATTGTAGCTGTAAATATACTCCTCCCCTCTTAACCACGCCCCCGCCCACGCCCCCACTCGCCCCCACTCACCCCACCCCCCACCTCTGTGTTTCATCTTCCGCCCCCAGCGGAAGATGAAACACATCGTGAGGGTAAGGAAAATTATTTATTTACACACTAAAGAACAAAATAAAACAGACTAGGAAACAAAACACTTTGCACGAAGGCACTAACAAACAAAACAACAGAACTAGCTTGGAAGCTAGGAAGAACAGAAAGCGCTAGCATGAGAACTAGGGAAAAGAACAAACAAAATAACGTGGAAGCTAATCGAGTGCTAATAGTTACCACAATGCTGGAGTGTGACGTCATCTGTTGCGTGGGAGCAAACAAGAGTCCAAGACTGAATGTCCAACAGAGGCGGGCATATATAGGGAGATAAGTAATCAAGGGCAGGTGCGTGTGATCAAAGCAGAGACAGGTGACACTAAATGGGTAACTATGACAATGGAAACAAAACCAGGAAGTGCCACAAAAGAACTGAGGAAGACGAATACTAGATAGAATGTGATAAACAGAACCAAAACCAGAATATGCCATGATCCAATCAATCAATCAATCAATGTTTACTTATATAACCCTAAATCACTAGTGTCTCAAAGGGCTGCACAAACCACTACAACATCCTCGGTAGGCCCACATAAGGGCAAGGAAAACTCACACCCAGTGGGACGTCGGTGACAATGATGACTATGAGAACCTTAGAGAGGAGGAAAGCAATGGCTTTCGAGCGGGTCTAACATGATACTGTGAAAGTTCAATCCATAATGGATCCAACACAGTCGCAAGAGTCCAGTCCAAAGCGGATCCAACACAGCAGCGAGAGTCCCGTTCATAGCGGAGCCAGCAGGAAACCATCCCAAGCGGAGGCGGATCAGCAGCGCAGAGATGTCCCCAGCCGATACACAGGCGAGCAGTACATGGCCACTGGATCGGACCGGACCCCCTCCACAAGGGAGAGTGGGACATAGGAGAAAAAGAAAAGAAACGGCAGATCAACTGGTCTAAAGACGTGGATCATGACCGAGGAGGCTGATTTCAATACCGGTAATTTGAAATTGCATAAAGGGAAGAAGATTAAGAGCTATTCAGTAGGATTTAAGGTCCAAACTTACATCACACTCAAATTTTTACTGCATGCCTTTGGTAAGTGCCGGAGTGAGAAGAGGTTTTAAAATAATTAGAGCATGCTTACTTTTACCGCATGCCTTTGGTAAGAGCAGGAGTGAGAAGAGGTTTTAAAATAATTAGCGCATGCTTACTTTTACCGCATGCCTTTGGTAAGAGCAGGAGTGAGAAGAGGTTTTAAATTAATTAGCGCATGCTTACTTTTACCGCATGCCTTTGGTAAGAGCAGGAGTGAGAAGAGGTTTTAAATTAATTAGCGCCCCGGCGGCAATTCAAGGAAATACGGTAAATTGCAGGGGTCGGGAACCTTTTTGGCTGAGAGAGCCCATCCATCCATCCATTTTCTACCGCTTATTCCCTTTTGGGGTCGCGGGGGGCGCTGGCGCCTATCTCAGCTACAATCAGGCGGAAGGCGGGGTACACCCTGGACAAGTCGCCACCTCATCGCAGGGCCAACACAGATAGACTCACAACATTCACACTCACATTCACACACTAGGGCCAATTTAGTGTTGCCAATCAACCTATCCCCAGGTGCATGTCTTTGGAAGTGGGAGGAAGTCGGAGTACCCGGAGGGAACCCACGCATTCACGGGGAGAACATGCAAACTGCACACAGAAAGATCCTCAGCCTGGAATTGAACCCAGGACTGCAGGACCTTTGTATTGTGAGGCAGACGCACTAACCCCTCTGCCACCGTGAAGCTGATTTCAATACCAGTAATTTGAAATTGCATAAAGGTAAGAAGATTAAGAGCTATTCAGTAGGATTTAAAGGTCCAAACTTACATCACACTCAAATTTTTACTGCATGCCTTTGGTAAGTGCCGGAGTGAGAAGATGTTTTAAAATAATTAGCGCATGCTTACTTTTACCGCATGCCTTTGGTAAGAGCAGGAGTGAGAAGAGGTTTTAAATTAATTAGCGCCCCGGCGGCAATTCAAGGAAATACAGTATATTGCAGGGGTCGGGAACCTTTTTGGCTAAGAGAGCCATTTAAGCCAAATATTTTAAAATGTATTTCCGTGAGAGCCATAATCATATTTTTTTAACACTGAATACAACTAAATGTCTGCATTTTTAAGTAAGACCAACATTTATAGAGTATAATATGTCACAAACCCGCATGGCAGCAGTAGTAGCGACCCCTAGATGCAGGAACCAGGAGAGCGAGGCACAGGTAAGATGCTTTTAATATCACCAACAGAGGAGAATGAAGCAGTCTTGCATGTACAGTTCTAAACAATAGTCAATCTTTGAGCCCTGAGGAACGTGCAAGATAAGCATAAATAGAAACATGCTGATCGGCAGGAGTTGAGGGGAAAAAAAACACAGTGCTCAGCAGGACAAACAGGAAATAGAAACAAAATAAAAGCACTGATGGGAAGTGAATACGAAACAAAGAAGCAAAAACAGAAATGATGTGACAGATCTTCTCATAATAAGTCTCTTATTCTTCAATCAATCAATCAATGTTTATTTATATAGCCCCAAATCACAAATGTCTCAAAGGACTGCACAAATCATTACGACTACAACATCCTCGGAAGAACCCACAAAAGGGCAAGGAAAACTCACACCCAGTGGGCAGGGAGAATTCACATCCAGTGGGACGCCAGTGACAATGCTGACTATGAGAAACCTTGGAGAGGACCTCAGATGTGGGCAACCCCCCCCCCTCTAGGGGACCGAAAGCAATGGATGTCGAGCGGGTCTAACATGATACTGTGAAAGTTCAATCCATAGTGGCTCCAACACAGCCGCGAGAGTTCAGTTCAAAGCGGATCTAAGACAGCAGCGAGAGTCCCGTCCACAGGAAACCATCCCAAGCAGAGTCGGATCAGCAGCGTAGAGATGTCCCCAACCGATACACAGGCGAGCGGTCCATCCTGGGTCCCGACGAGCGGTCCATCCTGGGTCTCGACTGTCGACAGCCAGTACTTCATCCATGGTCATCGGACCGGACCCCTTCCACAAAGGAGGGGGGGACATAGGAGAAAGAAAAGAAGCGGCAGATCAACTGGTCTAAAAAGGAGGTCTATTTAAAGGCTAGAGTATACAGACGAGTTTTAAGGTGAGACTTAAATGCTTCTACTGAGGTAGCATCACAAACTGTACCAGGAGGGCATTCCAGAGTACTGGAGCCCGAACGGAAAACGCTCTATAGCCCGCAGACTTTTTTTGGGCTCTAGGAATCACTAATAAGCCGGAGTCCTTTGAACGCAGATTTCTTGCCGGGACATATGGTACAATACAATCGGCAAGATAGGATGGAGCTAGACCGTGTAGTATTTTATACGTAAGTAGTAAAACCTTAAAGTCACATCTTAAGTGCACAGGAAGCCAGTGCAGGTGAGCCAGTACAGGCGTAATGTGATCAAACTTTCTTGTTCTTGTCAAAAGTCTAGCAGCCGCATTTTGTACCAACTGTAATCTTTTAATGCTAGACATGGGGAGACCCAAAATAATACGTTACAGTAATCGAGACGAGACGTAACAAACACATGGATAATGATCTCGGAGTCTTTAGTGGACAAAATGGAGCCAATTTTAGCGATATTACGGAGATGAAAGAAGGCCGTTTTAGTAACGCTTTTAATGTGTGACTCAAAAGAGAGAGTTGGGTCGAAGATAATACCCAGATTTTTTACCAAGTCACCTTGTTTTATTATTTGGTTGTCAAATGTTAAAGTTGTATTATTAAATAGAGGTCGGTGTCTAGCAGGACCGATAATCAGCATTTCTGTTTTTTTGCCGTTAAGTTGCAAAAAGTTAGTTGTTCTTTTTAATAACATTTTTATTCGGAAGCTCATCGATGATAAAATCCTTCTTACCATTAATGCGACTTCTTGAACAGGTGCGGTAGAAAACAGATGGATGGATTGTTTTATATTTTGAATGTAATTTTTAACACTGCGATTACCAGCGGAATTATTCATTACTTATCGTGCTCAGCAATGTCAGCTAAGATTTATCTGAGAGCCAGATGCAGTCATCAAAAGAGCCACATCTGGCTCTAGAGCCATAGGTTCCCTACCCCTGCTATATTGTATTGGTTTTTGAAATATAAACATATTGCTCTGATTTTTCAGTGCGCGGCCCTCAGTGGAAAAAGTTTGGACACCCCTGAATTAGGCGAAGTTGCATGATTTCACGGAGGTTGAAAAACACCGCTTTAGTTACTTTTAAAACCGTACAGAGTAGCACAGCATGGACTTTCCAGTTTAAAGGCGATATTTGGAGTGGACGGCTGCGTCGAGTCATCTCATGGTGCACCAGATGTGCTCGCTCGTGCAATTATTCCAGCAAAGACACTGGTTCAGATGTTGGGATGTACGTGTGTGTGTGTGTGTGTGTGTGTGTGTGTGTGACTCTGCACATACGGCCTTGTTGGAGCAGTAAATGTCTTCCGTTTGAGCTGCTGGCTGACCTTCCGGCGTCCTGGCCTTTCCCCCCCTCACCCCCTCTTCCCACCTTCACCGCCAATTCAGCGGCAACATTGCGCGTCTAAAGCCATGCCACGGCCTGCCCTGCCTCAAAGTCCTTCTCATCTGCAGCGTCCCCCCCCCCACCCCCTTCTCCGGATTGATAGAAACCTCTGGCCAATGTTGGATGTGTCTCTTCCCCGCTTCAAAATCATCCCACCAGTGGCATCTTTGTTTGGACAAATCGCAGGAGAAATTTGCATAAATCGGCGGTTTGCCCGCAAGCCTGCATTGTTTTTAAAAGGAGGGGTGAATATGCAAATGTTCCTGTGCCAATTTGTGCAACAATAATCCAAAGCGTGGGGGAAATAGGTGAGAACCTGTATTCAACAAATACTTGACTATTACAAACCCTGTTTCCATATTAGTTGGGAAATTGTGTTAGATGTAAATATAAACAGAATACAATGATTTGTAAATCATTTTCAACCCATATTCTGTTGAATATGCTACAAAGACAACATATTTGATGTTGAAACTGATTATTTGTCTGCAAATAATCATTAACTTTAGAATTTGATGCCAGCAACACATGACAAAGAAGTTGGGAAAGGTGGCAATTAATACTGAATTCAGCTGAATATGGGTTGAAAAGGATTTGCAAATCATTGTATTCCTTTTATATTTACATCCAACACAATTTCCCAACTCATATGGAAACGGGGTTTGTAATTAGATAATGCAAAAGTGCAGATTCCAACCATTGAAATACTTAGTATAGTTGAAGACTTACGGTCATTAGAAAACTTCACTGCACATTAGGGGTGTGGGAAAAAAAATCGATTTGAATACGAATCGCGATTCTCACATTGTGCGATTCAGAATCGATTCTCATTTAAAAAAATGTATATATATATTTTTTTCAATCCAACAAAACAATGCACAGCAATACCATAACAAAGCAATCCAATTCCAAAACCGAACCTGATCCAGCAACACTCAGAACTGCAATAAACAGAGCAATTGAGAGGAGACACAAACACCACGCAGAACAAACCAAAAGTAGTGAAACAAAAATGAAGATTATCAACAACAGCATTAATATTAGTTATAATTTCAGCATAGCAGTGATTAAGAATCCCTCACTGACATTATCATTAGATATTTATAAAAATAAAAAAAAGAACAATAGTGTCACAGTGGCTTACACTTGCATCACATCTCATAAGCTTGACAACACACTGTGTCCAATGTTTTCACAAAGATAAAATAAGTCGTATTTTTGGTTTGTTTAATAGTTAAAACAAATTTACATTATTGCAATCAGTTGATAAAACATTGTCCTTTACAATCATAAAATCTTTAAAAAAAAATATTTACTACTCTGGGGTAGATCCTGCTGAAATCCTATGTATTGAATGAATACAGAATCCCTTTGAATGGGAAAAATAACGTTTTTGAATCGAGAATCGCGTTGAATCGAAAAAATCAATATATGAATCGAATCGCGACCACAAGAATCGATATTGAATCGAATCGTCCATCCATCCTTCCATTTTCTACCGTTGGGGTAGCAGGGGGGCGCTGGCGCCTATCTCAGCTACAATCTGGCGGAAGGCGGGGTACACCCTGGACGAGTCGCCACCTCATCGCAGGGCTGAATCGAATCGTGGGACACCCAAAGATTCGCAGCTCTACTGCACATCATCATGCCAGGCAGCTACACTTTCCATCTTAAAGCATATAAAACAATTATTTGCGAATGTCAAGTGCCAGATTGAAGAGATTAACAGGCGGCATGTGGCCCCCGGGCCTTATTTTGCCCAGATTTGATTAAGTAGACTCCAAAACCTTCAACTTTAAACGTGTTGGTAATGTACCCTCACGCTGCAGTTGCACAAAAACACCAGCAAGTGGCGACATTTAGCACAAGAAGTCATCAAAACCTTGTTTAATGAACTTATTTTAAATGAACTCCTTTTTTTATATTTCGCATTAAATTAATCAATTAATTTTTAAAAAATATTTATCATTTTTATATATATTTGCTTTTTAAAAAAGTGGATGCATATGTGTGGCATGTTTTTGTGGATCTTCTTTTGTTTAGTTCACCAAGTGTGTGTTATGTGTGTGTGTTGACCTGATAATCTGTGTGCTTTATGGAGTGCTGTTCACACATCACTCTCCACTCTGATCCCAAACTCAAACACATGCCCCCCTCCCTCTCCTACCTCACATTCACATATGCGCACACACACACACACACACACACACACACACACACACACACACACACACACACACACACACACACACACACACACACACACACACACACACATACACACAAACAGTCACTAAATAGGCAAAAACACACAGCCTCAAACCAGGAAGGTGCATCCGCAACAAAGACACAAACTGCACACGCTTCACAAAATTCAGCCCACCCTCCAAAAGTCTAGTTGCGCTGATCCCACCCGGAATCCTGCACCGATCCCAAACTCAAACACGGACTCTTTATCAGGAAACACACTTGCACGTAATCCCAGCAGAATGGCACCTGGGAGTTAGTGTGTATGTATACCGCACCGCCATTATTTCCGACTCTAAGTGTGAAACGATGAATGGTTTAGCACAAATGAGAATTGTGCAGTGTTTTGCATTGATGATCATTTCGTGAACTGTGTCAGCGGCCTGTGAGCAAGGCACTGAAAAACCCTCAACTCGGTTCAGTTTGTGCGTCTCCTTACCCAATGGAATCTTAACCAACATTCAATATAAGCCGGGGAACGAGCAGCGGGGCAGGGCACGCCGGAGCCCGGCCCAAGATGGCGGCGAGGAGGCGGGGATGGCGACCGAGCGGAGAGCGACGCCACGATCGAGTTCAGGTGTGTGGATTGCGCACCTGTAAACAATCGGTGAATCTTCTCTCGCTGTATAAAAAGGGCAGCAGCAGAGGAGGGTGAGGCGGAAGGAGTTAGAGAACCTGCAGCAGTGAATGAAGAGCGGAAGCGACAGAGAGCAAGACGACGACGACGGGGGGCGGCTGAAAAGCGACCGAAGAGCGAACAGTGGAGGAGGAACTGAAAAGTGACCAGACCTGCAGACAAGCTGATTGAAAAATAAAGCAAGGCAAACCTGCTCAATCATGTCCTTCCTTGGTGGTCCATGGAACCCGCACGACATCGAGAGACTGTCGCATTTGGCACCCAACCCGGAAGGACCATTGGGGGCGAGGGAGGACGATCGTCGGCGTGTTTACTGAGCTGGCGGCAGGCAGCCAGCAGCGGTTCGAGGAGTCCCGCCAACAGCAGACCAGGTAGGGGGAGGTGGCAATTTCCCCCCTAAAGAAGTGGTGGAAGAAGAAGTAGTTAAAAAAGTGGTGGTGGTGGAAGAAAAAGAAGAAGAAGAAGAAGTAGAAGTGGTGGTGGTGGAAGAAGAAAAAGAAGAAGAAGAAGAAGAAGCGGTAGTGGTGGAAGAAGAAGAAGAAGTGGTGGAAGAAGAAGAAGAAAAAGTGGTGGTGGAAGAAAAAGATGAAAATGACAAAGAAGACAAAGACGAAGAAAAGGATGAAGAAAAGGATAAAGAAAAGGATGAAGAAAAAGACAGCGAAAAGGACAAAGAGGAGGACGAAGAGGACAAAGAAGAAAAAGACAAGGAAAAAGACAAAGACAAGGAGAAAGACAAGGAAGAAGACAAAGACGTAATGGAAGAAGAAAATGAAGAGAAGACAGGTGGCCGTGGCAGCCTTCATTTCCTGCCCCTTCAAAAAAGGGAGGGGGGAGTTGGCTTAGCCGGTTGGCGTTCCGGTTTGCGTCTGGCGATGGAGGAATGTGGAGAGGTGGAGCCGGCGAACGAGCAGCAGGGTAGGGAATGCTGGAGCCCGGCCCAAGATGGCAGCGAGGAGGCGGGGACGGCGACCGAGCGGAGAGGCGGGGTGTGCCGGGAGCGACGCCACGATCGAGTTCAGGTGTGTGGATTGCGCACCTGTACACGATCGGTGAATCTCCTCTCGCTGTATAAAAGGGCAGCAGCAGAGGAGGGTGAGGCGGAAGGAGTTAGAGAACCTGCAGCAGTGAATGAAGAGCGGAAGCGACAGAGAGCAAGACGACGACGACGGGGGGCGGCTGAAAAGCGACCGAAGAGTGAGAAGTGGAGGAGGAGCTGAAAAGCCACCAGACCGTTCCCGTCCAAAAGCAAAACCCAGTAACTCAATTTTGGTCAAAACCGAGCTGATAATAATTTTGTAGTTCCTAAGTGATATGCTTTACATTAGTGTATGCGGCAGGGTTCTTGAGGGTGCATGCGAGTTTGCCCAACCAGTCTACATGTGCTTTGTGGACTTGGAGAAGGCATTGGACCGTGTCCTTCGGGAAGTCCTGTGGGGAGTGCCCAGAGAGTATGGGGTATCGGAATGTCTTATTGTGGCGGTCCGCTCCCTGTACGATCAGTGTCAGAGCTTGGTCCGCATTGCCGGCAGTAAGTCGAACACATTTCCAGTGAGGGTTGGACTCCGCCAAGGCTGTCCTTTGTCACCGATTCTGTTCATAACTTTTATGGACAGAATTTCTAGGCGCAGTCAAGGCGTTGAGGGGTTCCGGTTTGGTAACCGCAGGATTAGGTCTCTGCTTTTTGCAGATGATGTGGTCCTGATGGCTTCATCTGACCGGGATCTTCAGCTCTCACTGGATCGGTTCGCAGCCGAGTGTGAAGCGACCGGAATGAGAATCAGCACCTCCAAGTCCGAGTCCATGGTTCTCGCCCGGAAAAGGGTGGGGTGCCATCTCCGGGTTGGGGAGGAGACCCTGCCCCAAGTGGAGGAATTCAAGTACTTAGGAGTCTTGTTCACGAGTGAGGGAAGAGTGGATCGTGAGATCGACAGGCGGATTGGTGTGGCGTCTTCAGTAATGCGGACGTTGTACCGATCCGTTGTGGTGAAGAAGGAGCTGAGCCGGAAGGCAAAGCTCTCAATTTACCGGTCGATCTACGTTCCCATCCTCACCTATGGTCATGAGCTTTGGGTCATGACCGAAAGGATAAGATCACGGGTACAAGCGGCCGAAATGAGTTTCCTCCGCCGTGTGGCGGGGCTCTCCCTTAGAGATAGGGTGAGAAGCTCTGCCATCCGGGAGGAACTCAAAGTAAAGCCGCTGCTCCTCCACATCGAGAGGAGCCAGATGAGGTGGTTCGGGCATCTGGTCAGGATGTCACCTGAACGCCTCCCTAGGGAGGTGTTTAGGGCACGTCCAACCGGTAGGAGGCCACGGGGAAGACCCAGGACACGTTGGGAAGACAATGTCTCCCGGCTGGCCTGGGAACGCCTCGGGATCCCCCGGGAAGAGCTAGACGAAGTGGCTGGGGAGAGGGAAGTCTGGGTTTCCCTGTTTAGGCTGTTGCCCCCGCGACCCAACCTCGGACAAGCGGAAGAAGATGAATGGATGGATAGTGTATGCGATAGTGTAATTTGTTCCGTAAGTAAGCTGTCACGCGCATGGCAGGACCTAGCAACTACCACATAACCGCGTAGATACAACAGAAAAACCTAGTATCTCAAGGGACCAATCGGAGCTTCTTTGTCAGTCGCCTTATTGTCTTTAATGAGACATTTGCACGAATGAGGGCCGACGGTCAAGCTGATTATGAGATATTATGGCACGAGGGGATATTTGGAAGATTGGCCCAGGACGTTGCAAGCACCTTCATTAAATGTATTGTTCTTGATTCTTCCCCTTGCATACTCTTTTGTGCGGATAACTGTGGAGGTCAAAATAAAAACTGGACGCTGTACACGGCTCTTGCCCAATGTGCAAACACAGAACGGGGCCCACCCGAGATTGTGATAAAATATCTGGAGAAAGGGCACACGT
The DNA here is from genome assembly GCF_033978795.1 of Nerophis ophidion. Taxonomy (NCBI): domain Eukaryota; kingdom Metazoa; phylum Chordata; class Actinopteri; order Syngnathiformes; family Syngnathidae; genus Nerophis; species Nerophis ophidion. Next base: position 7,847,171 of record NC_084637.1, read on the forward strand.
TCGTGAGAGCGGATTCAATCCATGGCTCAATCGGCAACAAAATGAAAGCTCAAGAAAACATCTATACGTTTGATGACTTTGTAGATCTTTGTAAGACAGCACCAAGATAGATTGGTTTTCCTTTGTTTTCTCAAAATCAGCTAGAAGTGAGTTACTAGGTTTTGCCTTTGGACGGGAGACCTGCAGACAAGCTGATTGAAAAATAAAGCAAGGCAAACCTGCTCAATCATGTCCTTCCTTGGTGGTCCATGGAACCCGCACGACATCGAGAGACTGTCGCGTTTGGCACCCAACCCGGAAGGACCATCTGAGGCGAGGGAGGATGATCTCCTCTGGGCTTTCGTTGGCGTGTTCACTGAGCTGGCGGCAGGCAGCCGGCAGCGGCTCGAGGAGTCAGGCCAACAGTTGCGGCTCCTTCAGGCGCTGGCAGACCAGGTAGGGGAGGTGGCGAGTGCCCCCCTAAAGAAGTGGTGGAAGAAGAAGTAGTGAAAGAAGTGGTGGTGGTGGAAGAAGAAAAAGAAGAAGAAGAAGAAGAAAAAGAAGTGGTGGTGGAAGGAGAAGAAAAAGTGGTGTTGGAAGAAAAAGACAAAGACGACAAAGAAGACAAAGACAAAGAAAAGGATGAAGAAAAGGATGAAGAAAAAGACAGCGAAAAGGACAAAGAGGACGAAGAAAAGGTCAAAGAGGAGGACGAAGAGGACAAAGAAGAAAAAGACAAGGAAAAAGACAAAGATAAGGAGAAAGACAAGGAAGAAGACAAAGACGTAATGGAAGAAGAAAATGAAGAGAAGACAGGTCTTCATTTCCTGCCCCTTCAAACAAGGGAGGGGGGAGTTTGCTTAGCCGGTTGGAGTTCCGGCTTGTGTCTGGTGATGGAGGAATGTGGAGAGGTGGAGCCGGCGAACGAGCAGCGGGGCAGGGAACGCCAGAGCCCGGCCCAAGATGGCAGCGAGGAGGCGGGGACGGTGAGCGAGCGGAAAGGCGGGGCATGCCGAGAGCGACACCACGATCGAGTTCAGGTGTGTGGATTGAACACGTGTACACAATCGGTGAATCTCCTCTCGCTGTATAAAAGGGCAGCAGCAGAGGATGAAGAGCGGAAACGACAGAGAGCAAGACGGCGACGACGATGACGGGGGCGGCTGAAAAGCGACCGAAGAGCGAGCAATGGAGTAGGAGCTGAAAACCGACCAGTCCTGCAGACAAGCTGATTGAAAAATAAAGCAAGTCACACCTGCTCAATCATGTCCTTCCTTGATGGTCCACGGAACCCGCACGACGGCGAGAGACTGTCGTAATAACAATGCAGCTAAACGATGTGAAAGAGGCATTACAACTAGATTTGCTAGGTCTCAATTCAAATATTCTTGGTTGATACCCCAGGGTACAGAGACGGCAGGCGAAGTGCAGGTAGAATTATAATTAATGACAAAACAAAACTAGTGCAGCAGGGAGGTGCACAGGGAGCATAAGGAACTTTACACTTCATTGCCAAAAGCATTTGGCCACCTGCCTTGACTCACTTATGAACTTGAAGTGCCATCCCATTCCTAACCCATAGGGTTCAATATTGAATTATGGAATTTTTTAATTATATTTATATAGCACTTTTCTCTAGTGACTCAAAGCACTTTACATAGTGATACCCAATATCTAAGTTACATTTTTTAAAACCAGCATGGGTGGCAGTTGGAGCCGGTGGGTAAAGTGCCTTGCCCAAGGACACAACGGCAGTGACTAAGTTGGCAGAAACAGGGATCAAACCTGGAACCCTCTACCAACCTAGCTATACCGCCCCCATAAAATATGATGTCAGTCCACCTTTTGCAGCTATTAAAGCTTCAACTCTTCCGGGAATGCTGTCCAAAACGTTGCAGAGTGGATTTCTAGGGATTTTCGACCATTCTTCCCCAAAAAATTGGCGAAGTCACACACTGATGTTGGTCGAGAAGGCCTGGCTCTCAGTCTACGTTTTAATTCATCTCAAATATATTCTATCGAGCTAAAGTCAGGACTCTGTGCAGGCCAGTCAAGTTGATCCACACCAGACTCTGTCTTCAATATCTTTATGGACCTTGCTTTGTGCATTGGTGCACAGTCATGTTGGAAGAGGTAGGGGCCCGCTCCAAATTGAGCATGGAATAGTCCAAAATGTTTTAGTGTCCTGGAGCATTCAAAGTTCCTTTCACTGGATCCAAGGGGCCAAGCCCAACTCCTGAAAAACAACCCCACACCATAATTTATCATAAATTAACACTCCTACCACTTGGTGGCTGAGTTGCTGTTGTTCCCAAACTCTTACATTTTCTTTAAATAAAGCTGACAGTTGACTTTGGATTATTTAGGAGCGGGGATATTTTATGATTGGGTTTGTTGCACAGGTGGCATCCTATGATAGTTCCAAGCTGGAAATCTTGAATGTGACATATTTTGTATCTACTTTATTTATTTGATCAGATAAAAATGAAACGAACAAAACCTCAGGGTACAACAATAAGATTAGTTTTATTCATGGAAGCAGTGATTTACTGTTGAGCCCACAAATGAGTTGTGTCTTTGTATGTACTGAAAACCTTGTCTCGCTAATTATTTTTTTCCCAGTTTTTAAAATCAGTTATTGGAAAAGAAAGAGTGTCTTTGTTCTTTGAAGGCAAGGTCCTCCCAGACTCTGTTGGTCTAATGGCTGTTTGAATAAATCGAGGGGGCTAAATTTGAAATATTGAAATTATAAACAGTAGCAATAGCAGCACTGGAGAAAAGAACAACCTGTCTAAAAAGTCGAGCACATTCTCTGAAGATGGTCAGCCTACACCGGGGGTCCCCAAACTTTTGGATTCGGGGGCTGCATTGGGTTAAAAAAAAATTATATATATATACATATATATATGTATTTTTTTTTCATTGGATTATCCAGAGAATAGTGCTCGATACCGTGGTAGAGCGCAATATGTAGGTGTGAGAAAAATCACAAAACCACTTCATCTCTACAGAACTGTTTCATGAGGGGTTCCCTCAATGAAATTCTCCTGATGATTGAGGGAACCCCTCATGAAACAGTTCTGTAGAGATGAAGTGATTTTTCCCACACATACATACATACATATATAAACATATATATATATATATATATATATATATATATATATATATATATATATATGTATATATATATATATATATATTAGTGACGTGTGGTGAAATAAACACCAGGTGAGGCATATATACTTTTTTTCCTTCTTTTTTTTAATTTCTTTTTTTTACTTAAATTCATATGTGCAGCTCTAGTCATTGTTGTTTTAGGTTGCACATTAAAGTTACAGGAAAAAAAAGGGAGTCATTCGCTTTCATAAAAACGTTATCATAATGTTATTATGATAGGATAAATGGGTCCAAAAAGTATTTGATGAAGTTGTTATTAAATGCTTGTTGGTCCCATTTGCTTGGAACAAAATAAATCAAGTATTGTGAGTGTAATTTACCTTTCTGTATTTGTATCTGAAGCAGCAATAACTATCCTCCATGAAAACGTACTTTGTATGATCGCATTCATTTTGTCTTAAAGTCCAGTTTAGAGACGTATTTCATCTTGGATACAGTATATAATCCTCCATATTGGCAGAAACATTTGTTTAATTCAATTTCATTCCAAGAAATTAAACAACATTTTTGCATCTGACAAAAAAACACCCATAAACGCTGGCTTACTCTAATAAAAATGCCATGTTTGTTATAAATACAGTTATAATAAAGAAAATAGAAAATTGCTGGCTTTTGCTGGAGGGACCTGTGTCTGCTAGCTTGAGCTCCCCCACTTCTCCCAGTGTGGCGAGTCAGAGTACTGCTGAGGCATTTAACTGCAAGTTGACAATATATTGCCCCCTACCTTGAGGCAGAGGTACTTGCTGCCTCAAGACCTGCCTTTTCCCCGTGGCAACAAGCATGCGCCACCTCGCACGCACGCCCTAAACACACTGCGTGTAGCCGTGGAGGCACCGCCTGTGTCTGCCTCACTTCTCATCTACTGTTTTGTTTTGATCAGGAAACATGGAATTTCCGCAATTTTGACCATGAAAATGATCTAAATATACAAGAACCACACTAAAATCACATTGAAAACATAAACCAAAAGAGAAATATTAAAACTTGTTTTATTTTATTACTTGATTTTGGAACATCTCATGCACGTCACTGTTGTGTGTGTGTGTGTGTGTGTATATATATATATATATATATATATATATATATATATATATATATATATATATATATATATATATATATATATATACATATACATATATGTGTTTGTAAAAAAAATGTTACTCATACATTGCTTTTCGCTATATTTTAATGAAATAAAATAATTTTGGATCAGTAGTTGGGAAGGATCAGGACAAACCAGCAGTAAAATGTACAATTATTGGGTCAAGGAGCGCTGAATTGTGCAACCCAATAGTTGGGTTTGGAAAACCCAACATTTTAGTGAGCATAAATCAGCTTTTGTGTTAAATAAATTCAACCCAAAAGTTGGGTTATGAATGAACCAAAATTGAGTTAGCATAACTCAACTTTTTGGTTAAATAATTCAACGCAAAAGTTGGTTTGAAAAAAAACACCCTAAATTTTAAGGTAAAATTACTCAAAAATTGGGTTTGTCCTTTTCTGAACCAGCAGTTGGGTTAATTTTTCTTATTTATTTTTTTAACCAAACGTTTTTTTCGTGTGCACGGTGCTGACAAGCAGCATGTAGATGCCTTAATAGAGCACAAAGAGCTTCCTTTGTTGATGTCAATCACATCCATAATTGGTGCGTGTGTAATGTAAATACAGTCTGTTTTAATTGCTGCTATTCCAAGCTAAAACAGATTTTCTCTCTCATTAAGCAGCCACTCCTTCAAGTGGCTCTGTCCCTCTGGACCTGCCCTGGACAAACCTGTGTGTGTCTGTGTGTGTGTGTGTGTGTGTGTGTGTGTGTGTGTGTGTGTGTGTGTGTGTGTGTGTGTATGTGTGTGTCTGTTCTTGTATCTCTCCCCTTCTTGAGACATTAACCGTCCATATGAGAACCGGTGAACAAGTTGCGACCCACATCATGGTCCCAATACCATCCATCCATTTTCTACCGCTTATTCCCTTTCGGGGTGGCGGGGGGCCCTGGCGCCTATCTCAGCTACAATCGCACGGAAGGCGGGGTACACCCTGGACAAGTCGCCACCTCATCGCAGGGCAAACACAGCCCATTGCATATAATAGAGAATGTCTCATTTGCACCCCTGGTGGTGAAATTGATCAAAATTAGGGTGGTCCCAAAAAGGATGGATTTTTAAGAATGATTGTGTGTCCGTTTTAAAAGTGCTCCCCCTCTGGTCAACATATAAAATAACAAGTGTGTGTAAGAAACCTAAATGTGCCACATTTGGCCAAAATTAATAAAATAAAATAAAATAAATATGTATGTAGATACATACTGTAATAACTTGAACTAAATAATGAATGTACAAAACAATTACAAATAAAAATAAAAATTAATTACCCAAAGGCAGTCTTTTTCTCACAATGTGTCGACTTTTTTCTTATAAAATTGGGAACTATTTTTCATATTTTTTCTGTAATATTGCAAATTTTTCTCTTAAAATTATTACTTTTTTACGTAAAATTATTACTTTTTATTGCGAAATGGTGACATTTGTCATATAAAATTCTGACTTTTATCACAATATTGCCAATTTGTTGTTGTTTTCGTAAAATAGTGACATTTTTTTGAGGAAAATGATGACTTTTGTCATGATTTTGGCAAGTAAAATTGTGATTATTATTATTATAATCCATCCATCCATCCATTCATCCATCCATTTCCTACCGCCTGTTCTTTCGGGGTGGCGGGTGGGGGCGGGGGGGATGGGGGGGGTTCGCTGGAGCCTATCTCAGCTGCATTCGGGCGGAAGGCGGCGTACACCCTGGCCAAGTCGCCATATAATATTGCCCAAATTTTTAAGTTTTCTTAAAAAATCACGAGTCTTAATAAATTTGCCAACATTTTAAGCATTTCTTGTAAAATTGCGACCGTTATTGAGTGGAATTCCAACTTTTATCTCGAATAACAAGTGTGCTAATATTTTAGCTCGAATAACAAGTGTGTGTAAGAAATTGAAATGTGCTAAAAAATAAATAAATAAATATGTGTATAGATACATACTGTAATAACTTGAACTAAAATAATGAAGATAAAAAACTATTACAAACAAAAAATAAAAATTAATTAACTAAAGGCAGTCTTTTTCTCACAATGTGTCGACTTTTTTCTTATAAAATTGGGAACTATTTCCCATATTCTTTCTGTTTCAGTAATATTGCAAATTTCTTTCGTAAAATTATTACTTTTTTACGTAAAATTATTACTTTTTAATGCAAAATGGGGACATTTGTCGTATACAATTCTGACTTGTATCACAATATTGCCAATTTGTTGTTGTTCTCGTAAAAAGTGACATTTTTTGAGGAAAATTATGACTTTTGTCATGATTTTTGCAAGTAAAATTGTGATTATTATTGTTATAATGCATCCATCCATCCACCCATCCATCCATTTCCTACCGCCTGTTCTTTTGGGGGTGGTGGGGGGGGGGGGGGGGGGGTCGCTGGAGCCTATCTCAGCTGCATTTGGGTGGAAGGATGGTATACACTATGGACAAGTCTCTGTATAATATTGCCAACATTTTGAAGTTTTACTAGAAAATTGTGACTTTTGTCGATCAAAATTATGAGTCTTAATAAATTTGCAAACATTTTAGGCTTTTCTTGTAAAATTGCGACTGTTATTGAGTTAAATTCCAACTTTTATCTCAAATAACAAGTGTGTTATTATTTTAGCTCAAATAACAAGTGTGTGTAAGAAATTGAAATGTGCCACCTTTGGCCAAAATTAATAAAATAAAATAAAATAAATATGTGTATAGATACATACTGTAATAACTTGAACTAAAATAATGAAGATAAAAAACTATTACAAACAAAAAATAAACATTTATTAACTAAAGGCAGTCTTTTTCTCACAATGTGTCGACTTTTTCTTATAAAATTGGGAACTATTTCTCATATTCTCTCTGTTTTTTGTCTAATTGCATTCTTTTCTCGTAAAATTTTTACTCTTTTATGTAAAATCATTACATTTAATGCAAAATGGTGACATTTGTCATATAAAATTCAGACTTTTATCACAATATCGCCAATTATTTTTGTTGTTCTTGTAAAATAGTGACTTTTTTTTTTAGGAAAAGTTAGACTTTTGTCATGATTTTGGCAATTAAAATTGTTATTATTATTATTATAATGTCAGAAATTGAAATGTAATAAAATAAAATTTTGACTTTTGTCATGATATTACCAATAAAAATTTTGATTTTTATTATTATAACACTGCCAACATTCTTAAGTTTTCTTAGAAAATTGTGACTTTTGTCAATTAAAATTACGAGTCTTAATAAATTTGACAACATTTTAAGCATTTCTTGTAAAATTGCGACCGTTATTGAGTGAAATTTCAACTTTTTTATTGAATAACAAGTGTGTGTCAGAAATTGAAATGTAATAAAATCAAATGTTGACTTTTGTCATGATATTGCCCAAAAAAATTTCGCTATTCATTATTATAACATTGCCAACATTTTAAAGTTTTCTTAGAAAATTGTGACTTTTGTCGATTAAAATTACGAGTCTTGATAAATTTGCCAACATTTTAAGCTTTTCTTGTAAAATTGCGACTGTTATTGAGTGAAATTCCAACTTTTATCATGATTTTGCACAAATGTTCAGTTTTGTCATGATATTGCCAATAAAAATTTCGATTTTCATTATTATAACATTGCCAACATTTTTAAGTTTTCTTAGAAAATTGTGACTTTTGTCGATTAAAATTACGAGTCTTAATAAATTTGACAACATTTTAAGCATTTCTTGTAAAATTGCGACCGTTATTGAGTGAAATTCCAACTTTTATCTCGAATAACAAGTGTGTGTCAGAAATTGAAATCTATTAAAATAAAATTTTGACTTTTGTCATGATATTGCCCAAAATCATTTTGATGTTCATTATTATAACATTGCCAACATTTTTAAGTTTTCTTAGAAAATTGTGACTTTCGTCGATTCAAATTACGAGTCTTAATACATTTTCCAAAATTTTAAGCATTTCTTGTAAAATTGCGACCGTTATTGGGGTGAAATTTCAACTTTTTTCTCGAATAACAAGTGTGTGTCAGAAATTGAAATGTAATAAAATAAAATTTTGACATTTGTCATGATATTGCCAATAAAAATTTCGATTTTCATTATTATAACATTGCCAACATTTTAAAGTTTTCTTAGAAAATTGTGACTTTTGTCGATTAAAATTACAAGTCTTAATAAATTTGCCAACATTTTAAGCATTTCTTGTAAAATTGCGACCGTTATTGAGTAAAATTTCAACTTTTTTCTCGAATAACAAGTGTGTGTCAGAAATTGAAATGTAATAAAATAAAATTTGGACTTTTGTCATGATATTGCCAATAAAAATTTCGATTTTCATTATTATAACATTGCCAAAATTTTAAAGTTTTCTTAGAAAATTGTGACTTTTGTCGATTAAAATTACGACTCTTAATAAAATTGCTAATATTTTAAGCTTTTCTTGTAAAATTGCGACTGTTATTGAGTGAAATTCCAACTTTTATCATGATTTTGCACAAATCTTCAGTTTTTTAGGTAAAACTTTGACTGGCGTTGAGTAAAATTATGACTTTTATAATAACACCGCCAAAATTCTACGTTTTTCTTGTGAAATTGTGACCTTTTTTCTTGTAAAATTCCAACTCTCAGCGAGCTTTTTTTATGTTTGCATATTATGTACATACTGAGGGCGGCATGGCGTAGTGGGTAGAGCGGCCGTGCCAGAAACCTGAGGGTTGCAGGTTCGCTTCCCCACTTATTGACATCCAAATCGCTGCCTTTGTGTCCTTGGGCAAGACACTTCACCCTTTTGCCCCCGGTGCCAGCTCACACTGGTGAATGAATGATGAATGAATGATTGGTGGTGGTCGGAGGGGCCGTAGGCGCAAACTGGCAGCCACGCTTCCGTCAGTCTACCCCAGGGCAGCTGTGGCTACAGATGTAGCTTACCACCACCAGGTGTGAATGAATGATGGGTTCCCACTTCTCTGTGAGCGCTTTGAGTATCTAACAATAGAAAAGCGCGATATAAATCTAATCCATTATTATTATATTATTAATGTTGTTGTGACAGACTCCTGCCGTCGTCATGCGGGTTCCCAGGACCATCAAGGAAGGACATTACTTTGAGCAGGTTCAACTCTTTTTATTTTGTCAAATAAAGCTTGTCTGCGGTCGGGTCGCTTTTCAGCTCCTTCTCCACTGTTCGCTCGTTGGCCGCCTTCAGTCGTCGCTGTCTTTGGCTTGCTCTCTGTCGCTCTCTCTCTTCCGGAACTGCTGCGGGTTCTCCTACTCCTTCTGCCTCGATCCCTCCTCCTTCTCCCCTTTTATACACCGTGAGGAGATAAGTCAACTGTGTGTCCCGCTGTACGAACCACGGACCTGATCTTGCTCGTAGCGTCGCTCCGCCTCTTCACAATTGTAAATACAAATCTTTATATATTTAGAAAAAGCGGTCCTAAAGAGGTAGGAATTTTTCTGAGGTCCCAAGAAGGCACGAAACACAAGAGCGTGTGTAAGTGTGTGCATGAAAGCGTGCGGACGATAGCAGAATGAACAGAACGCAATGTTATAAAAAGGAACATTGGAAAAAAAACATTACGGGTACATATTCCCCCTCCTCAGAGTAAATATTGAACACATGCAAACAGCGACCTTCTTTTGTGGAACGTTTTCTCTTTCGTCAAACCCTGATAGCTCCTTTAGCTACGGTCATTGTTCAGGATGTTATTTACGTCTCATCATCCTTGAGGGGCTGTTTGAGAGTGGCGATGATGAAAAGAACAAGTCGTTTTGAACGAGGATTGACAGCATTATTATTATTATATATATATATATTTTTTTTTTTTGGGAGGTGTGACCTTAGCCTGAACACGAGTGGGCTGCGTGCGGAGCCCTGCTGTCACTCCCGAGTGTTTTGCAAATAAGGCCGTTTTTAATGTGAACTATTGTGCAGAAAGGAAAAGGAGCAAGATCGAGGAGTGTTGGAAATTTTTTTTTTTTTTTTTTTTTGGTGAAATAAAGAAGGGAAGGACACATGTGTTACGCACATGAGCCCCGTGAAAAGGTGGGAGGGGTCGGGGCAATGTGGGGGGGGGGGGGGGGGGGTGTTAAGTGGGGGATGATGGGAAGGAATCAGTTCCACTACACGCTCATTACCACCTATTCATCTGGAAGACATTTTTCTACAGATCCACTGCTGGCTAACTAAATGTATTTGTTTGCATGTGGGGGTGCAACACACACACTTACACACACATACACACACACACACACACGCTACTAATAAGATAAATAGCCTCATAATGAACCATATTTACATCCCTGCTCTTCTCCTTTTTGCCCGTGCCACTTCCCTCCGGTCGCTCTGCTCTTACTTCGAAGGCTGCAATTAGCTCCTTTATTAACATGAAAAACACAAGCACTTACATCTTCCGCGGATAATGGACGGCGACGAGCGCTTTTTAATACAATAAACAGAGAATGTGCACAGCGGAGCATTCAATGGTCAAGGACGACGGAGGGGAGCTCATATACATACACTTTGTGTCCTTATGAATTTTATTTTTTTTTTTCCCCGGCGCTGTGTCGCTGACATTTCGAAATCAACAGGATGCTCGACGTGAGCGGACAGACGGGCGCTATATTGCCAAAAGTATTTGGCCACCTGCCTTGACTCACATATGAACTTGAAGTGCCATCCCGTTCCTAACCCATCGTCAAAACGTGGACTTTGGGGGTTTGGATAGTTTTTTTTTCCGAGGCAAAGGAAAGTTGGCACGAGCAAGACGCGAGTGTAAGAACATATTTTTTTTTTACTCATAAAAGGAATAAACAAAAGGCGCGCACGAGGGCGGAAGACAAACTTGACTATAGGAAACTAGCACAAAGGCTAAAAACTATGGACAAAGGGCAAAACTCGATGACTGTAACATCCATCCATCCATCCATTTTCTACCGGAAGGCGGGGTACACCCTGGACAAGTCGCCACCTCATCGCAGGGCCAACACAGATAGACAGACAACATTCACACACTAGGGCCCATTTAGTGTTGCCAATCAACCTATCCCCATGTACATGTCTTTGGAAGTGGGAGGATGCCGGAGTACCCGGAGGGAACCCACGCATTCACGGGGAGAACATGCAAACTCCACACAGAAAGATCCCGAGCCTGGATTTGAACCCAAGACTGCAGGACCTTCGTATTGTGAGGCAGACGCACTAACCCCTCACCCACCGTGAAGCCCGACTGTAACATCCATCCATCCATTTACTACCGCGTATTCCCTTTTGGTGGTCGCGGGGGGCGCTTGCGCCTATCTCAGCTACAATCGGGCGGAAGGCGGGGTACACCCTGGACAAGTCGCCACCTCATCGCAGGGCCAACACAGATAGATATACAACATTCACACTCACATACACAGGCGGTGTAGCTCGGTTGGTAGAGCGGCCGTGCTGGCAACTTGAGGGTTTCAGGTTCAATTCCCGCTTCTGCCATCCTAGCCACTGCCGTTGTGTCCTTGGGCAAGACACTTTACCCACCTGCTCCCAGTGCCACCCACACTGGTTTAAAAATGTAACTTAGATATTGGGTTTCACTATGTAAAGCGCTTTGAGTCACTAGAGAAAAGCGCTATATAAACATAATTCACTTCACTTCACACTAGGGCCAATTTAGTGTTGCCAATCAACCTATCCCCAGGTGTAACCTAAAAACCAAAAACTTAAATGGCATGGGCAGGAGGGAAACTGGACAGAATAATTAAAGGGGAACATTATCACCAGACCTAAGTAAGCATCAATATATACCTTGATGGTGCAGAAAAAAACGACCATATGTTTTTTTAACCGATTTCCGAACTCTAAAAGGGTGAATTTGGCAATTTAAACGCCTTTCAATTGTTCTGAGCGCTGTATAAAAGGGGAAGAAGGAGGAGAGAACGGGGCTGGTGATGGCGTGGAGCGAGAGCAACCCAAACGAGGAAGGAACGAGAGAGAGACGACAACACGAGCAGCAGCGCTTGCACCCCGGAAGAGAGCGAGAGCGAGAGGCAGACGCAGACAACGGGGACGGCTGAAAAGCAACACGCAAAAGACTTTTGTTTATTGAAAAATAAAAGAAGTTTACACCTGCTCAAAAGACATGTCCTTCCTTGGCGGTCCCTGGAACCCGCAAGACGACAGCTTGAGTCTTTCACAATAGTGTATGTATTATTTTTTTAGAGAGAGTGTAACATTAACCAGGAATTACACACAGGGGCAGAGATGTTTTGAAGACCTCCTGAATGTGCCATCATAGAACGTATATAAGACATCTACATCTCAAAAAACAGTAATTTGTTGCTGGACATGCTACAGTGAGTTTTCCTTCTTTGAACCAAGTTTGGAGCGGGCAGAAAGAAAGGTTCATTAAGACATGGATGACAGAGTCTGGTGTAGATGAACTTGACTGGCCTGCACAGAGTCCTGACATGAACACATTTGGGATGAATTAGAACGGAGACTGAGAGCCAGGCCTTTTTTGACCTCACCTTTGCGCTTTTGGAAGACTGGTGGAAAATTCCTATAAACACTCTCCGCAACCTTGTGGACAGCCTTCCCAGAAGAGATGTCATGAGGGTTGTTCTCCTGCATTTTTTACCTCTTGTTTTCCTACTCCCCTCCCCTCTTTTGTCTGTAAGTGTCACACATGGACTTGGACTTGGATTGTTTCTTCGATGCAAAGGATGATTTGCACGAGCCAGGCGTGAATGTGAGTACATGTTGATTTATTACTAAACAAACAGACTACAACAAAAGGCAAGCAAAGGGCGCGCACGAGGGCGGAAAACAAACTTGGCTAATGAAAAAAACAAAAGACTATCATAAATGCTACAAACTACAAACATGAAACCAAAACACTTGCACTGTGGCATGAAAAAACAAAACTTGCACTGAGGCATGAATACAAAACATACGTGGTGTGGACAAAAACGAACAGCAAGGCATGAAGCAGATGAATACGGGATTGGTAGGTACATAGGTACAAAGTTGCCAGGCCGAAGAACAGAAACCAAATGGCTTAAATAGCAGTGACATAATTAGCGATGGAACAGGTGCGTGACATGACAGCCAAAACTAATGAGTTGGCATGGTAACGAAAAAAAACCAGGAAGTGCAAAACAGAAAACAAGTGTCCAAAAAACAAAACATAACATGACCAAAAAAAAACATGATTTCCTTGGCGTGACAGAAAGTCTCCTACCCGGTCATTAACCAACCACCTGACTTAAACCCTGGATCTCCACCCAGCCGGTGCCAGTTCGTCCTTTCCTCATGGTGGAATCTAGTCCCCGAGCTCACTTACTCCGACCTTTGCCCTGAATCTTTTGTAATTCCTGTTTTTTTTGTATTTCCTCAGGTGGAAGACAGACTTTTGACTTGGTTTTCCTGGAGCTAATGCTCCGTCACTACTGATTTATTTTCTCCAGTGATATCTTTGTTTTTAAATAGAGATTTTTTTTACTGATCTGCATTTGGAATCTTTTTATTTTTTTTTTTTTTTGAGGCCACAACGATAAAGCTATAATAGCTGTAAAAGGTGGACCGACATCACATTGAACTCTATGGGTAAAAACATGGATGAAAGAGTCTGGCGTGGATGAACATGACTGGCCTGCACAGAGTCCTAACACGAACACATTTGGGACGAATTGGAGACTGAGAGCCAGGCCTTCTCGACCAACGTCAGTGTGTGACCTCACCAATGCGCTTTTGGAAGAATGGTGGAAAATTCCTATAAACGCAATCCGCAACCTTGTGGACAGCCTTCCTAGATAAGATGAATGTCATGAGGGCGGTTCTCCTGCCTTTTATTTCCTCTTGTTTTCCTACTCCCCTCCCCTCTTTTGTCTGCAAGTCTCCTACCCGGTCATTAGTTTCAGGTATGCTGCCAGTCATCCAAGCCCACCTGCTTCTAATCAACCACCTGACTTAAACCCTGGATCTCCACCCAGCCGGTGCCAGTTCGTCCGTTGCCCGCGGTAGAATCTAGCCCCCGAGCTCACTTACTCTGACCTTTGCCCTGAACCTTTTGTAATTCCTCTTTTTTTGTATTTCCTCAGGTGGAGGACAGACTTTTGACCCGGTTTTCCTGGAGCTGATGCTCCGTTACTCCTGATTTATTTTCTCCAGTGAATTTTTTGTTATTAAATAGAGATTCTTTTTTTTCTTTTTTTTTTTGAGGCCACAACGATAAAGCTATAATAGCTGCAAAAGGTGGACCGATATCATATTTAACTCTATGGGTAAAAACATGGATGAAAGAGTCTGGTGTGGATGAACTTGACTGGCCTGCACAGAGTCCTAACATGAACTTTGTGGACAGCCTTCATGACAATGATTAATATATTTTTTTATATGTGCATTGAAACTGTTACATGACAAGAAGAACATGCCATCACAGGACATAACACCACCCGTGTCGCCTTTTACTAAATCTGTCTTCGGGCCGCCCCGCTTGTTTATGTTGTTTGTGCGTTGACATTTTTACGTGTACATCAGCGCCCATATGCTTGTGCATGCCGACGAGCGTGTGTCGTGCAGCTGGCAGCCTCGCAGACAGGTGGGCGAGCAGCGCTTGCCTTCCAAAGAGTCGTAGCCCCGCAAATGTTTCCTCCTCGCCGTCACCCCCCCCCCACGTCTCGTGAGCTGCTGTTGTTTAGAGCGCCGGCCCAATCTGGAGGGACATATGCAGCCAGGCAACTCCCCCCTTGTTTGGGCTCCCAAGAAATTGTCCCACATAAATATTGTAAATTAGCGAGACCAAATGGCCTTTTATGGATTCTTCTGTCACCGGAACAATTTCAAACGGCAGCTTTTATTTCCTCCATGATGTACATCTGTTAATGTGGAGGGGGAAACAACAACAGACTTGGATGCCAACTTTCAAACTTCCCTTTTATTCTTTTAATTATCCTATTTTCCCTACACACAAACTTTGATAGTAGTACCGTGTGCAAAACTAGTCTTCCCAAACACAGCTTTTGTTACAACCTGTGTAGAAAATGCACAAAGTCACCCCAAAAGTGTGTGTGTGTTGTGTGTGTGTGTGTGGTGCAGGTTATCGTGCCAGAACCCTCTGCCACTCTTCCATCTGCTGAAGCCCCCCAGGCTGGACCAAGGTCACGTTGCCCCTTCTTATCCACAGATGTGGATCCACTTCGCTCCGCATACCAGCGTGCATCTTAAGAGACAATGTCTAAATAAACCTGAAATTGAGTAATTACGAATGCTATTATTCATTAGTTGGGAGGGAATATTAAAAAAAACAACAACTGGATGTCCTTGAAAGTAAAAAAAAAATAAAAAAATTTTGTCTCTCTATACCAGGGGTCACCAACCTTTTTGAAACCAAGAGCTACTTCTTGGGTACTGTTTAATCAAAGGGCTACCAGTTTGATACACACTTAAATAAATTGCCAGAAATAGCCAATTTGCTCAATTTACCTTTAATAAATAAATATATATAAAAAAAAAATGGGTATTTCTGTCTGTCATTCCGTCGTACATTTTTTTTTCCTTTTTACGGAAGGTTTTTTGTAGAGGATCAATCAATGTTTATTTATATAGCCCTAAATCACAAATGTCTCATAGGACTGTACAAACCACTACGACTACGACATCCTCGGAAGAACCCACATAAGGGCAAGGAAAACTCACACCCAGTGAGCCAGTGACAATGATGACTATGAGAAACCTTGGAGAGGACCTCAAATGTGGGCAACCCCCCCAGGGTACCGAAAGCAATGGATGTCGAGCGGGATTGTGAAGACTCTTCTTCGGCATGGTAATGCCGGTGTTGTTTTCCCGAGGATGCGTCGAAGCAGAACCCAGCAAAGGTAAGATATAAGGTATTTGTTAAACAATAAAAGGCTAGGAACAAAAACACTGGTGTAAAGAAAAGGCAAACCAAAAACGCTAGTATGAGAACTAGGAAGTAAAAGTAAACAACTAAGCTGGCAGGAAGACACTCACAAAACAGAAAAACAATTCCTTAGCATGTGAGCTGGAATAAACAAATGGCTTAGCGTAAGAGCTAATATACATACAAAGATGAAGGTTGCGCGTGGGCAAATTAGGATCTGAGAAAGACTGAACAGAAAAGGCTGGCTTATAAAGGAAGGTGATTATTAGTAGCAGGTGTGCGGGGCGAGAGTAGCAGGTGAACTAATGAGTAACCATAGTGATGGACAAAACAGGAAATAAACGGGTGAGACTGAGAATGAAACAAAGATGGAAAAAACAAACGTGAAGATCTGAGCAGCAGATCGCAACAGGGATAAATGATTAAAAAAAAATAAATCTTAATTGAACGGTTTAAAAGAGGAGAAAACAGGAAAAAAAACATTTTGAAACATAGTTTATCTTTAATTTCGACTCTTTAAAATTCAAAATTCAACCGAAAAAAAGAAGAGAAAAATTAGCTAATTCGAATCTTTTTGAAAAAATAAAAAAAATAATTTATGGAACATCATTAGTCATTTTTCCTGATTAAGATTAATTTTAAAACTTTGATGACTTGTTTTAAATAGGTTAAAATCCAATCTGCACTTTGTTAGAAAATATAGCAAGCTATATTTCTAACAAAGACAAATCATTATTTCTTCTACATTTTCCAGAACAAAAATTTAAAAAGAAATACAAAAGACTTTGAAATAATATTTAAATTTGATTCTAAAGATTTTCTAGATTTGCCGGAATATTTTTTTTATTTATTTTAATTGTCAGGCTTGGCGTCTTCAGTAATGCGGACGTTGTACCGATCCGTTGTGGTGAAGAGGGAGCTGAGCCGGAAGGCAAAGCTCTCAATTTACCGGTCGATCTACGTTCCCATCCTCACCTATGGTCATGAGCTTTGGGTCATGACCGAAAGGATAAGATCACGGGTACAAGCGGCCCAAATGAGTTTGGGGCTCTCCCTTAGAGATAGGGTGAGAAGCTCTCCCATCCGGGAGGAGCTCAAAGTAACACCGCTGCTCCTCCACATCGAGAGGAGCCAGATGAGGTGGTTCGGGCATCTGGTCAGGATGCCACCCGAACGCCTCCCGAGGGAGGTGTTTAGGGCACGTCCAACCGGTAGGAGGCCACGGGGAAGACCAAAGACACGTTGGGAAGCCGTTGGGAACGCCTCGGGATCCCCCGGGAAGAGCTAGACGAAGTGGCTGGGGAAAAGGGAAGTCTGGGCTTCCCTGCTTAGGCTGCTGCCCCCGCGACCCGACCTCGGATAAGCGGAAGAAGATGGATGGATGGATGTCAGGCTTGGACTTGGATTTGGTTGACTCGGTCGACGCAGAGGGATTACAGGACGAGCCAGGCAAGAATTCAGGTACATAGTTTTAATTATACTCAAAATACAAAAAAGGCAAAACAAAAAGCACGCTTGATGGCGGATAATAATCTATGCTAAAACTTGGGACAAAAACAGCACAATGGCAATACAATCTACAAAACAACCAAAAGATACTATCTAAAACATAATCAATAACAAAAAACTTACCGTTACAAAAATGGGAGGCATAAACAGCAAGGTGCGTGGCAGGGGATCAATGGTATGGAGCAATGAGCAGCAAAGGTTCTAGAATCCAATGGAAGTTAATGTTCCCAGGCTGATGCACGGAAAGAAAATAACTTAAGTAGTGGCTGTGATGATTAGGAACAGGTGCGGGACTGAGGGCAGGGTCGTGACTAGGAGGGCAAGGTGAAAATCAATGAGTTGTCATGGTAACAAAAACAAACCAGGAAGTGAAAAAACAGAACAAAACATAATCAAACATAAAACCAGATTTACAGGCGTGACATTAATCATAATAAGTTTGAATAAATATTTCACAAATATTCTTCCTTGAAAAAAACAGAAGCTAAAATGCAGAATTAAATTAAAATGTGTTCATTATTCTTTGCAATAAAAAAAAAAATAAATGTACTTGAACATTGATTTAAATTGTCAGGAAAGAAGAGGAAGGAATTTAAAAGGTAAAAAGGTATATGTGTTTAAAAATCCTAAAATCACTTTTAAGGTTGTGTTTTTGCTCTAAAATTGTCTTTCTGAAAGTTATAAGAGGCAAAGTAAAAAAAATAAATGAATTTATTTTTTATATATTTTATTGGATTTTCAAATTCTATTTGAGTTTTGTCCCTCTTAGAATTAAAAATGTCGAGCAAAGCGATACCAGCTTGATAGTAAATAAATACAATTTAAAAAATAAAGGCAGCTGACTGGTAAGTGCTTTTTTTTTAGCTATTTTTAGAATAGGCCAACGGGCGACTCATCTGGTCTATCCGTTTTGGCCCTGCAATGAGGTGGCGACTTGCCCAGGGTGTACCCCGCCTTCCCCTCAAGTGCAGCTGGGATAGGCTCCAGCCCCTCACCCCCCATTTTAAGTGGTAAAAACAAATGGATGGATGTGTATGTTTAATAGGGATAGCAGGGATGCTGCACTTGCAAAACTAACACGACAAGCTAACTTTTTTTTTTTTTCTTCCCCTCCTTCGATCACAGAGAAGAACAAGTAAACATTGACAGAGCAACACTCCTTCTCTCGGTCTTAAGACATACTGCTTCCCCAGGGAGAAAACAGACCGGGCTCACTGCCAGACAGAAACACTTACTGGCTAATCGACCACATCTACTCTCTAGACACACACACACACACACACACACATACACACATTTGTTTATTTCGTACCTTCTTGAGACCTCCAAAAAATGCCTACCTCTTTAGGACCACCCTTTCTAGATATATATAAAGATTTGTATTTAAAATATTAATAATATATACTTTCTATGCAAAAATAAAAAAGCTTGTTGTAAAAAATTTGTTGGAAATTCAAAATAAAAACTTAGAATTTTAGCAGTATTATAATAAAAGTCCTTATTTTACTCAACGCAAGTCAACATTTTGCAAGAAAAAATTAACATTTGTACAAAATTATGATAAAAGTTGGAATTTTACTCAACAACAGTCGCAATTTTACAAGAAAAGCTTAAAATGTATGCAATTTTATAAAACGAGTCGTAGTTTCACTCAACGAAAGTCACAACTTTATAAGAAAACTTAAAAATGTTGGCAATATTATAATAATAATCCGAATTTTACTTGGCAAAATTAAAGCAAAATTCATCATTTTACTCCAAAAATGTCACAATTTTACAAGAACCACAAAAACTTTGGCAATATTGTGATAAGTCAGAATTTTATATGACGAATGTGACCATTTTGCATTAAAAAAAAAAACTATAACTTTTCATGGAAAAGTCATTATTTTACAAGAAAATATTGCAATATTACAGAAACAGAAAGAATATGATAAATTATTCCCAATTTTAAAAGAAAAACTTGTTATTTCATATGTTGAGCTGAGGGGGGAGAGCTTTTAAAACGGACACACAGTCAATTTGAAAAATCCCTCCTTTTTGGGACCACCCTAATTTTGATGGATTTGATGCAATGTTTTTCCGTATTGGGACCATGATTTCGGTCCTAACTTGTTCCCCGGTCCCCACATGGACGCTACTTTTCCCTGTTGATGTCAAACACATGAACACACAAACACACACAGAAACACAGAAACACATACACACACACACACACACACACACACACACACACACATTCTTGTATTTTGTACCTTCTTGAGACCTCCGAAAAATGCGTACCTTTTTAGGACCACCCTTTCTAGATTTATATAAAGATTTGTATTTACAACATTAATAATATATACATACTATGCAAAAATAAAAAAGGTTTTTGTGAAAAATTTGTTGGAAATTCAAAAGAAAAACTTTGAATTTTAGCAGTATTATAATAAAAGTCCTTATTTTACTCAACGCAAGTCAACATTTTGCAAGAAAAAATTAACATGTGTGCAAAATTATGATAAAAGTTGGAATTTTACTCAACAACAGTCGCAATTTTACAATAAAAGCTTAAAATGTTGGCAATTTTATGAACAGTCCTAATTTTACTTGACAAAAGTCACTATTGTAAAAGATTTGTATTTCCAACATTAATAATATACACATACTGTGCAAATATAAAAAAGCTTGTTGTAAACAATGAGTTGGAATTTCACAAGAAAAACTTAGAATTTGGCCATTTTTTATAACAAAAGTCATCATTTTACTCAGCGCAAGTCAACATTTTACAAGAAAACTGTCACGACTTGGACTATGGGATATTTTTTTTTACAACGCAGAGGATGATTTGCATGAGCGAGCGTGAATGTAAGTACATTTTTATGAAAAGAGTCATAATTTTATTCCACAAAAGTTAAAATTAAAAAAAAGAAAAACTTTAAAAATTACAACATTATAATAATAATCAGAATTTTACTTGGCAAAATCATAACAAGTCATTATTTTACTCCAAACATTTCACTATTTTACAATAACAACAACAAAATTGGCAATATTGTGATAAAAGTCAGAATTTTATGGAAACATTTGACCATTTTGGATTAAAAAACAATGTGTTTGTATGAAAATTCATAATTGTACAAGAAAATATTGCAATATTACAGAAACAGAAAGAATATGAGAAATTGTTCCCAATTTTATAAGAAAAAAGTCGACACATTGTGAGAGACTGCTTTTAGTTATTTTTTTGTTTGTAATTGTTTTTTAATCTTCATTATTTACTTCAAGTTATTACAGTATGTCTCTGTATACATTTTTTTTTAAATTAATTTTGGCCAAAGGGGTCTCATTTAAATTTCTTACACACACTTGTTATTTCATATGTTGACCAAAGGGGGAGAACTTTTAAAACCGACATACAGTCAATGTGAAAAATCCCTCCTTTTTCTGTCATGAAGGGGAGGGGGTCGCAGCCTGCTGTGGGGTCGTTCTCCCAGGAAGGCAGACGGACTACTCGGGACATGGCGTTCAGGTAAAAACACGATTTAATTGTGACCAAAAAAGGTTCAAACAAAAAGCCCTCACTTCGGAGGCAGAACTTGGCTAAAGAAACAAAACAAACACTTTAAAACAAACTATGAACATAACACAAACAACACTTGCTGTGACTTGAAAAGAACAGCATGAACTTTGGCATGAAAAACAAGTATGACTTATTGTGGCAAGAACAGAGAATGGAACTGTCACGCCTGTGGATCATGTTTTGTTTTGGTCAGGTTATGTTTAGTTTTTTGGACACTCAGATCTGTTTTGCCCTTCCTGGTTTGTTTCCGTCTCCATGCCAACTCATTGATTTTTACCTTGCCCTCGAGTCACGCCCCTGTCCTCAGCCCTCACACCTGTTTGCAATGATCATAGTTATTATTTAAGCCACAGTTATCAGGTAGCCGGTCTGGCAACTTCCCACATTCTCACGACCTACCTACAGATCCCGCATATTCCTATCTGCTTCATGCCATGTTATGCTGTTCGATTTGTCCACGCCACGTAAGTTTGTTGTTCATGTTCATAGTTAAGCAGCCTTTGTTCCAGTCATTTGTTTTTGGAGCAAAGTATTTGTTCTCCGCCATTGTGCGCGCCTTTTGTTTGCCTTGTTGTAGTTTGTTTGTGTAGCAATAATTAAAAAATGTACTTACATTCACGCCTGGCTCGTCCCAAAATTCCCTCTTCGACGATGAAACAATCCTAGTCCAAGTCCATGCTTGACAGGAACGAACACAAGGAAGCCAGGGCCGACTGATCGGCAATGGCAGGCTTAAATAATACCGACCTGATTAGTGACAGGTGCTTGAGTGCTAAACGTGAGACAGGTGAAACTAATGAGTAGTCATGGAAACAAAACAAGCAAGAGTCCACAACCAGGAACTAAAAAGAGTCCAAAAAACAAACAGCACATGGTCAAACAAGAACATGTTCAACAGACATGACAAACACTGCCTTCGAGGGGCAATTTAAGGCCCATTACTGACCGCCGTTGTTTTTGTGTCTACTTATATTATACAAGACATCCTTTATTAAGTTCTTTTGACAAGAAGCCTTCGTCCGTCGGTCCAAAAAACATTTCTGATAGGGCCTCCTGCTGGACTAGAAGAGACTACATCTTTGCCTCAATGCCATGTCATGTTTCCAGTTTCCCATCCTTGGTGCAAACCGGTAAGCCTCCAAATCTTCTTGTTTTGTCTCAACACCTGTTCAGCTCATCATGTGCTCAAGCGAAGAGCCTGTGGATCATGTTTTGTTTTGGTCATGTTATATTTAGTTTTTTGGACACTCTGTTCTGTTTTGCCCTTCCTGGTTTGTTTTTGTCACCATGCCAACTCATTGATTTCCACCTTGCCCTCAAGTCACGCCCCTGTCCTCAGCCCTCACACCTGTTTGCAATGATCATAGTTATTATTTAAGCCACAGTTTTCAGGTAGCCAGTCTGGCAACTTCCCACATTCTCACAACCTACCTACAGATCCCGCACAGTCCTATCTACTTCATGCCATGTTATGCTGTACATTTTGTTGTTCATGCCACAGCGCAAGTGTTTTTGTTCATGTTCATAGTTAAGCAGCCTTTGTTCTAGTCATTTGTTTTTTGAGCAAAGTATTTGTTCTCCGCCATTGTGTGCGCCTTTTGTTTACCTTGTTGTAGTTTGTTTGTGTAGTAATAATCAAAAAATGTACTTACATTCATGCCTGGTTCGTCCCAAAATTCCCTCTTCGACGAAGAAACAATCCTAGTCCAAGTCCATGCTTGACAGGAACGGACACAAGGAAGCCAGTGCCGACCGACCGGCAATGGCAGGCTTAAATAATACCGACCTGATTAGTGACAGGTGCTTGAGTGCAAAACGTGAGAAAGGCGAAACTAATGAGTAGTCATGGAAACAAAACAAGCAAGAGTGCACAACCAGGAACTAAAGAGTCCAAAAACCAACAGCACATGGCCAAACAAGAACATGTTCAACCGACATGACAAACACTGCCTTCGAGGGGCACTTTAAGGCCCATTACTGACCGCCGTTGTTTTTCTGTCTACTTATATTATACAAGACATCCTTTATTCAGTTCTTTTGACAAGAAGCCTTCGTCCGTCGGTCCAAAAAACATTTCTGATAGGACCTCCTGCTGGACTAGAAGAGACGACGTCTTTGCCTCAATGCCTTGTCACGTTTCCCGTTTCCCATCCTTGGTGCAAACCGGTGAGCCTCCAAATCTACTTGTTTTGTCTCAGCACCTGTTCAGCTCATCATGTGCTCGAGTGAAGAGCCTGTGGATCATGTTTTGTTTTGGTCATGTTATGTTTAGTTTTTTGGACACTCTGTTCTGTTTTGCCCTTCCTGGTTTGTTTTCGTCACCATGCCAACTCATTGATTTCCACCTTGCCCTCAAGTCACGCCCCTGTCCTCAGCCCTCACACCTGTTTGGAATGATCATAGTTATTATTTAAGCCACAGTTATCAGGTAGCCAGTCTAGCAACTTCCCACATTCCCACGACCTACCTACAGATCCCGCACAGTCCTATCTGCTTCATGCCATGTTATGCTGTACATTTTGTTGTTCATGCGACAGCGCAACTGTTTTTGTTCATGTTCATAGTTAAGCAGCCTTTGTGCTAGTCATTTGTTTTTGTAGCCAAGCATTTGTTTTCCGCCATTGTGTGCGCCTTTTGTTTACCTTGTTGTAGTTTGTTTGTGTAGTAATAATCAAAAAATGTACTTACATTCATGCCTGGTTCGTCCCAAAATTCCCTCTTCGACGAAGAAACAATCCTAGTCCAAGTCCATGCTTGACAGGAACGAACACAAGGAAGCCAGTGCCGACTGACTGGCAATGGCAGGCTTAAATAATACTGATTAGTGACAGGTGCTTGAGTGCAAAACGTGAGACAGATGAAACTAATGAGTAGTCATGGAAACAAAACAAGCAAGAGTCCACAACCAGGAACTAAAAAGAGTCCAAAAAACCAACAGCACATGGCCAAACAAGAACATGTTCAACAGACATGACAAACACTGCCTTCGAGGGGCACTTTAAGGCCCATTACTGACCGCCGTTGTTTTTGTGTCTACTTATATTATACAAGACATCCTTTATTCAGTTCTTTTGACAAGAAGCCTTCGTCCGTCGGTCCAAAAAACATTTCTGATAGGACCTCCTGCTGGGCTAGAAGAGACTACGTCTTTGCCTCAATGCCATGTCATGTTTCCCGTTTCCCATCCTTGGTGCAAACCGGTAAGCCTCCAAATCTACTTGTTTTGTCTCAGCACCTGTTCAGCTCATCATGTGCTCGAGTGAAGAGCCTGTGGATCATGTTTTGTTTTGGTCATGTCATGTTTAGTTTTTTTGGACACTCTGTTCTGTTTTGCCCTTCCTGGTTTGTTTCCGTCTCCATGCCAACTCATTGATTTCCACCTTGCACTCAAGTCACGCCCCTGTCCTCAACCCTCACACCTGTTTGCAATGATCATAGTTATTATTTAAGCCACAGTTATCAGGTAGCCAGTCTAGCAACTTCCCACATTCCCACGACCTACCTACAGATCCCGCATATTCCTATCTGCTTCATGCCATGTTATGCTGTTCGTTTTGTCCACGCCAGGTAAGTTTGTTGTTCATGCCACAGCGCAAGTGTTTTTGTTCATGTTCATAGTTAGCCAGCCTTTATTCTAGTCATTTATTTTTGGAGCAAAGTATTTGTTCTCCGCCATTGTGCGCGCCTTTTGTTTACCTTGTTGTAGTTTGTTTGTGTAGTAATAATCAAAAAATGTACTTACATTCCCGCCTGGCTCTTCCCAAATTCCCTCTGCGACGAAGAAACAATCCTAGTCCAAGTCCATGCTTGACAGGAACGAACACAAGGCAATGGCAGGCTTAAATAATACCGACCTGATTAGTGACAGGTGCTTGAGTGCAAAACGTGAGAAAGGTGAAACTAATGAGTAGTCATGGAAACAAAACAAGCAAGAGTGCACAACCAGGAACTAAAGAGTCCAAAAACCAACATCACATGGCCAAACAAGAACATATTCAACAGACATGACAAACACTGCCTTCGAGGGCCACTTTAAGGCCCATTACTGACCGCCGTTGTTTTTGTGTCTACTTATATTATACAAGACATCCTTTATTCAGTTCTTTTGACAAGAAGCCTTCGTCCGTCGGTCCAAAAAACATTTCTGATAGGGCCTCCTGCTGGACTAGAAGAGACTACGTCTTTGCCTCAATGCCTTGTCATGTTTCCCGTTTCCCATCCTTGGTGCAAACCGGTAAGCCTCCAAATCTTCTTGTTTTGTCTCAGCACCTGTTCAGCTCATCATGTGCTCCAATGAAGAGCCTCCCAACCCATGCTGGTGTGCGAAATCCTCCGTCAAAGCTCCTAATGAGAAATTGGAGCGGATCCAAAGGTCAGATCTTCTTTGTGTTCTTTGATTAATTATTCTGCGCTGCAAAGCACCAAAGTTATTAGAAAAGAAAAGGAAAACAGCGTTCATTATTAAGACTCAAAGACAGTGTGTGTGTGTTTGTGTGCTACTGTGTTGGGATACAGTGTGCGTCTCAAGGTGAGAGCCGCTTATCAGCTGTGTCTTCAAGGCGTGCTGCTGATTGTTCGATAGAGGCACATGTGCACGTGTGCCCACGCACAACCTCCAAAAAAGGCTCGCTGCTCCGGGCTGATGTCTGCTAGAAAGGCACACACAACAATTAGGACCTCAAAGATGAAGGGAGGCTACCAACGGCGTGGCTCGTGTGATGTGGCGGCCGTGCCAGCAAACTGAGGGTTCCTGGTTCGATGGCGTCTATGGTGTCCGTGGCATCAGTGTGTGATTGTGTGTATGAATGGGTGAATGTGGAAATTGTGTCATAGTGATTTCAGTGACATGCTGTCAGGGGAGGCAATTAAGGCAGTGCCTCACCTGCCACCAGGTGGCTTAACCATGAGCTGTTCCAAAACAAAGTAATAAAATAAAATAAGTTGTAATATTTCTCTTTTGGTATGTTATATCCGTGTGGTTCCTGTATATTTTGATCATTTCCATGGTCAAAATCACAGAAATTCCATGTTTCCTGATCAAAACAGTGCAGCAGACGAGAAGTGAGGCAGACACAGGCGGTGCCTCCACGGCTACACACAGTGTGTATTGGGCGTGTGTGCGAGGGGGCGCATGCTTGTTGCCTAGTGGAAAAGGCAGGTCTTGAGGCAGCAAGTAACTCTGCCTCAAGGTAAGGGTTGATGTATTGTCAACTTGCAGTTCAATGCCTTTTGATTTATGCTTTCTATGTGATTTTGGTGGGGTTCCTGTATATTTTGATCATTTCCATAGTCAAAATCGCGGAAATTACATGTTTTCTGATCAAAACAGTGCAGCAGACGAGGAGTGAGGCAGACACAGGCGGTGCCTCCACGGCTACACACAGTGTGTATTGGGCGTGCGTGCGAGGGGGCGCATGCTTGTTGCCAAGTGGAAAAGGCAGGTCTTGAGGCAGCAAGTAACTCTGCCTCAAGGTAGGGGGCGATATATTGTTAACTTTCAGTTCAATGCCTCAGCAGTACTCTGACTCGCCACACTTGGAGAAGTGGGGGAGCTCAAGCTAGCAGACACAGGTCCCTCCAGCAAAAGCCAGCAATTTTTTCTTTTCTTTTTTTAACTGTATTTATAACAAACATGGCATTTTTATTAGAGTAAGCCAGTGTTTGTGGGTGTTTTTTGTCAGTCACAAAAATATTGTTTAATTTCTTGGAATGAAATTGAATTAAATGAATGTTTCTGCCAATATGGAGGATTATATACTGTATCCAAGATGAAATACTTCTCTAAACTGGACTTTAAGACAAAATGAATGCTCCTTCTTCACCACAACGGATCGATACAGCGTCCGCATTACTGAAGACGCCGCACCGATCCGCCTGTCGATCGCACGATCCACTCTTACCTCACTCGTGAACAAGACTCCTAGGTACTTGAACTCCTCCACTTGGGGCAGGGTCTCCTCCTTAACCCGGACTTGGCACTCCATCCTTTTACGGGCCAGAACCATGGACTCGGACTTGGAGGTGCTGATTCTTATCTTGGTTAAGAGGGGAGGAGTATATTTACAGCTACAATTCACCAAGTCAAATATTTCATATATATATATATATATATATATATATATATATATATATATATATATATATATAAGAAATACTTTACTTTCAGTGAATTCTAGCTATATATATATATATATATATATATATATATATATATATATATATATATATATATATATATATGTATATATATATATATATATATATATATATATATATATATATATATATATATATATATGTATATATAAGAAATACTTGAATTTCAGTGTTCATTTATTTACACATATACACACACATAACACTCATCTACTCATTGTTGAGTTACGGGTTGAATTGTCCATCCTTGTTCTATTCTCCAGCACTATTTTTCTACCCATATGCACGTACAGTAGATTACAGTATCGTCCTGTTTAAGAGTGTCACAACATTGCTGTTTACGGCAGACAAACGGCTTTACGGTAGACGAAAACGTGACTGCTGTTGTTGTGTGTTGTTACCGCGCTGGGAGGACGTTTATGAAACTGCCTAACAATAAACCCACATAAGAAACCAAGAACTCGCCCTCGATCATTCTACAGTTATAACGTCATCGGGCAGACACTCTGTTTATATTGTGGGAAAGCGGACGTGAAAACAGGCTGTTCGCATGGAGCTGGAGGGGGCGTGACCTCCAGCTCCGCCTGAATTTCGAGAGATTTTCGGGAGAACATTTTTCCCGGGAGGTTTTCGGGAGAGGCGCTGAATTTCGGGAGTCTCCCGGAAAATCCGAGATGGTTGGCAAGTATGCTTGTCGCTGTGCACCTTCACTCACAGGTTATCAATCAATCAATCAATGTTTACTTATATAGCCCTAAATCACTAGTGTCTCAAAGGGCTGCACAAACCACCACGACATCCTCGGTAGGCCCACATAAGGGCAAGGAAAACTCACACCCAGTGGGACATCGGTGACAATAATGATCCAGTGGGACGTCGGTGACAATGATGACTATGAGAACCTTGGAGAGGAGGAAAGCAATGGATGTCGAGCGGGTCTAACATGATACTGTGAAAGTTCAATCCACAATGGATCCAACACAGTCGCGAGAGTCCAGTCCAAAGCGGATCCAACACAGCAGCGAGAGTCCCGTTCACAGTGGAGCCAGCAGGAAACCATCCCAAGCGTAGGCAGATCAGCAGCGCAGAGATGTCCCCAGCCGATACACAGGCGAGCAGTACATGGCCACCGGATCGGACTGGACCCCCTCCACAAGGGAGAGTGGGACATAGAAGAAAAAGAAAAGAAACAGCAGATCAACTGGTCTAAAAAGGGAGTCTATTTAAAGGCTACAGTATACAAATGAGTTTTAAGGTGAGACTTAAATGCTTCTACTGAGGTGGCATCTCGAACTGTTACCGGGAGGGCATTCCAGAGTACTGGAGCCCGAACGGAAAACGCTCTATAGCCCGCAGACTTTTTTTGGGCTTTGGGAATCACTAACAAGCCGGAGTCCTTTGAACGCAGATTTCTTGCCGGGACATATGGTACAATACAATCGGCAAGATAGGATGGAGCTAGACCGTGTAGTATTTTATACGTAAGTAGTAAAACCTTAAAGTCACATCTTAAGTGCACAGGAAGCCAGTGCAGGTGAGCCAGTACAGGACTAATGTGATCAAACTTTCTTGTTCTTGTCAAAAGTCTAGCAGCCGCATTTTGTACCAACTTTAATCTTTTAATGCTAGACATGGGGAGACCCGAAAATAATACGTTACAGTAATCGAGACGAGACTTAACAAACGCATGGATAATGATCTCAGCGTCTTTAGTGGACAGAATGGAGCGAATTGTAGCGATATTACGGAGATGAAAGAAGGCCGTTTTAGTAACGCTTTTAATGTGTGACTCAAAGGAGAGAGTTGGGTCGAAGATAATACCCAGATTCTTTACCGTGTCGCCTTGTTTTATTATTTGGTTGTCAAATGTTAGAGTTGTATTATTAAATAGAGTTCGGTGTCTAGCAGGACCGATAATCAGCATTTCCGTTTTTTTGGCGTTGAGTTGCAAAAAGTTAGCGGACATCCATTGTTTAATTTCATTAAGACACGCCTCCAGCTGACTACAATCCGGCGTGTTGGTCAGCTTTAGGGGCATGTAGAGTTGGGTGTCATCAGCATAACAGTGAAAGCTAACACCGTATTTGCGTATGATGTCACCTAGCGGCAGCATGTAGATGCTGAAGAGTGCAGGGCCAAGGACCGAACCCTGGGGAACTCCACACGTTACCTTAACGTAGTCCGAGGTCACATTGTTATGGGAGACACACTGCATCCTATCAGTAAGATAAGAGTTAAACCAAGACAGGGCTAAGTCTGACATACCAATTCGTGTTTTGATACGTTCTAATAAAATATTATGATCGACGGTATCGAAAGCAGCGCTAAGATCGAGGAGCAGCAACATAGATGACGCATCAGAATCCATAGGTTACACACGGACATACAGTCAAGAAAATATGTATTTGAACACCCTGCTATTTTGCAAGTTCTCCCACTTGGAAATCATGGAGGGGTCTGAAATTTTTACAGTAGGTGCATGTCCACTGTATAAGAGATAACCTAAAAAGAAAAATCCAGAAATCAAAATCTATGATTTTTTAACAATTTATTTGTGTGATACAGCTGAAAATAAGCATTTGAACATCTGTTTATCAGCAAGAATTCTGACCTTCAAAGACCCGTTAGTCCGCCTTTAAAAGACCTCCTCCACTCCACTGTATTATCCTGAATCAGATGCACCTGTGTGAGGTCGTTAGCTGCATGAAGACACCTGTCTTTGGAGGGATTTGAAAGTTTGTGTTCCTCGGCGACAGCCCAGAAACCTGACTGATCTAGAGAAGATCTGTGAGGAAGAGTGGGTGAAAATCCCTCCTATAGTTTGTGCAAAACCTGGTGAAGAACTACAGGAAACGTTTGACCTCTGTAATTGCAAACAAAAGGCTACTCTACCAAATATTAATGTTGGTGTTCAAATACTTATTTTCAGCTTCATCACACAAATAAATTGTTAAAAAATCATAGATTGTATTTTCTGGATTTTTCTTTTTAGGTTATCTCTCATACAGTGGACATGCACCTACCAGGACAATTTCAGACCCCTCCATGATTTCTAAGTGGGAGAACTTGCAAAATAGCAGGGTGTTCAAATACTCATTTTCTTCACTGTACGTCCATGAAAAACACTTTTCAAAATAAAAGCAGCAGAGTTGTATGGATTTTTTAAAAGATTTATTTAGTAATTTGTGATTGGCGCCGTTTACATTCACTCACAATCTCGCACGCGCTTACGTCCACATGGAAGTATTACAAATAACGCTTTTCAAAAAAAAAAAGGCAGCACCGTTGTATTGCACACTCCACATACCGTATTTCCTTGAATTGCCGCAGGGCATATAGTATGCGCCTGCCTTGAATTACTGCTTCGCAAAATAATTAGTATTACCGCCTGGTCACACTCGTGACGTCACGAGTGACACTTCCCCTGTCATCGTTTTTAAAATGGAGGAGGCTGATTTCAAGACCGGTAATTTAAAATTGCATAAAGGGAAGAAGATTAAGAGCTATTCAGTAGGATTTAAAGTCCAAGCTTACATCACACTCAAATTTTTACTGCATACCTTTGGTAAGTGCGGGAGTGAGAAGAGGTTTTAAAATAATTAGCGCATGCTTACTTTTACCGCATGCCTTTGGTAAGCGCAGGAGTGAGAAGAGGTTTTAAATTAATTTAACTCAAGGAAATACGGTCGACACTTTTTTAAACTTTTTTTTAATTTTTTTTTAAATGAGGGCTTCACGGTGCCAGAAGGGTTAGTGCGTCCGCCTCACAATACGAAGTTCCTGCAGTCCTGGGTTCAAATCCAGGCTCGAGATCTTTCTGTGTGGAGTTTGCATGTTCTCCCCGTGAATGCGTGGGTTCCCTCCGGGTACTCCGGCTTCCTCCCACTTCCAAAGACATGCACCTGGGGATAGGTTGATTGGCAACACTAAATTGGTCCCTAGTGTGTGAATGTGAGTGTGAATGTTGTCTGTCTATCTGTGTTGGCCCTGCGATGAGGTGGCGACTTGTCCAGGGTGTACCCTGCCTTCCGCCCGATTGTAGCTGAGATAGGCGCTAGCGCCCCCCGTCACCCCGGAAGGGAATAAGAGGTAGAAAATGGATGGATGGATGGACTTTTTTAAATGTATTTTGTAATTTTTGATTGGCCTCACGCTGGGACGCACAAAGAATACCCAGGCCTGCTCTAGTAAGAAGGAAAACCACTCATAGTGTCTGTGACACGCACCCCTGCTCCACCATTGGGTGTTCCAAAACAAAAATAAACATCCAAACTTACAAAGACGCACACATACAAAATAAACACCCTGAAACGTCACCTTACTGTTGCAAGCTGATAGCCAAGTTCGTCCCTGCCAGACCACTGTGGCCTGCTGGAACGGAACGAAGAAGTCCGTGTTTGCTTGCATGCACGTGTGTGCGGCGTGCGTGTGTGTGTGTGTGTGTGTGTGTGTGTGTGAGGATGTGCAAGGGCCCACGTTGGACAGCTCTTTAAAGTAGTGAGTGGCCTGGGGCAGAGTAGGTTGAGTAGACAAGACAGGGAGATAATAGAGGGGCATCTGTGTGCCAAGGACTTCACCTCAAAGTCACTCACACACACACACACACACACACACACACACACACATAGCCACACCACCTGAGACACACAACACATACATCCCGTGTCCTTGCATGCGTCTATTTATCATGTGTACATTAATCTGAAAGCTTTTCTAAGATGTCTCATTCTCAATCTGTCCCCTATTGGCTCTTGTCCTCTTCCTGCCCCCCCCCCCCCCCCCCCCCCCCACACACACACACACACTCACCCCTCATGTCATATCTCCCTTCAATTCCACATATCTTGAATTAGGTGGAGATAGCCTTAAGTACCCTGCAGTCCACCTCAGATTGGCCTATATTATTCATCGATGTACAGATAGTGTGCATAGGTGTGTGTGTGTGTGTGTGTGTGTGTGTGAGGGCACTGAGGGCGTGGACAATAAAGCGGATTGTCACCACATTGTACCATCCATCCATTTTTTTTTTTTACCGCTTGTCCCTTTCGGGGTCACGGGGGGGGTGCTGGAGCCTAGCTCAGCTGCATTCGGTACACCCTGGACAAGTCTCCACCTCATCGCAGGGGCCACCACGGATAGACAGACAACATTCACGCTCACGTTCACACACTAGGGCCAATTTCGTGTTGCCAATCAACTTATCCCCAGGTGCATGTCTTTGGATAAGATAGGATATGTCTTTATTGTCGTTGCACAAGTACAACAAAACTTTGTTTTCAGCACAAACCTGTTCAAGATTAGACAAACGAACAGTGTACAGGGTTACAGAACAAGAACGCTGATGGGTCGCCATAAGGCGCCCCGTAAAAGATGGGAAAAAGGTATGGGCTCCTAAGGGGGCCCAGTCTGGAGTGGGAAAAAAAACCTCCATAGCAAAAGCACATACACATATTACAACATTCATCTCGAGATATCTAGCAACAGAGGGAAGGTAGTTCCGTTACGTCTGTTTGGCATCGTGGTGCCGGGTTTGATTCCCTCGTGAGTGCGTCAACAAGTGAACACATCAAAGGTAAGATATGATCAATTTATTTAACGAAAATAATCTATGAAACAAAACACTGGTGCTAATAAATAGGCAAACCAAATACGCTAGCATGAAAGCTAGGATATAGGATATATTGTGGGGCGGCATAGTTCGTTTTTTTTTTGATTGATTGATTGATACTTTTATTAGTAGATTGCACAGTACAGTACATATTCCGTACAATTGACCACTAAATGGTAACACCCAAATAAGTTTTTCAACTTGTTTAAGTCAGGGTCCACGTTAATCAATTCATGGTTGAGTGGCCGTGCCAGCAACTTGAGAGTTGCAGGTTCGATTCCCGCTTGTGCCATAAGAGCAGAGGAGTATATTTACAGCTACAATTCACAAAGTCAAATATTTCATATATATATATATATTAATAAAATAAATTCTTTAATTTCAGTGTTCATTTATTTACACATATACACACACATAACAGTTAAGGGTTGAATTGTCCATCCTTGTTCTGTTCTCTGACACTGGGGCGGCATAGCTCGGTTGGTAGAGTGGCCGTGTCAGCAACTCGAGGGTTGCAGGTTCGATTCCCGCTTCCGCCATCCTAGTCACTGCCGTTGTGTCTTTGGGCAAGACACTTTACCCACCTGCTCCCAGTGCCACCCACACTGGTTTAAATGTAACTTAGATATTGGGTGGGTTTAAATGTAACTTAGATATTGGGTGTCACTATGTAAAGCGCTTTGAGTCACTTGAGAAAAGCGCTATATAAATATAATTCACACACAATTCACAACAATGTGAACTAAAACTGGCACTCAGGCACATAAAAGAGTAAAACAAAACATACAGCATGAGAGCTGGAATGAACAAATGGCTTAGCGTGAAAAGCTAGCGAGAATGTACATACGTGACAGAGTGCAGGCGTAACTCGTTGCGTGAAAGCAAATTATGAACCCAGAAAGAATAATGAAAAGGTACGGGCTTAAATAGGGAAGTAATCAAAAAGTGACAGGTGTGCAGAGACCGTGATTAGCAGGTGGGATCAATGAGCAACCGTGGTGACTGACTAAACAGGAAGTAAGAGGGTAGAACGACGGAGTGATACAACAACTGGAAGTATGAACAATAATATGTGGTGATCCAAGTAGCGGATCGCAACAAGTTCAAGGTCATGGTGGTAGGCCGCAGCTCTCAGGCGCTGACCATCCTTCCATCACCCCTATGGGATTTGCGCCGAGGGCGTTGGGTTGGGGGGGAAAGGGGTGTGTATGTGTGGCGTATATTTTTGTGGATGTGTGTGTGTGTAAACCCGTAGTGTGTCTCTGTTCCGCGGCCTTGATGTAATGCAGTCGCTAGTCTCCAAAGTTGTGTATCCATGAAAGACAAGAAGGGAGTTTGCTGTGTCTTCGCTGCAGTGTCCTTCAGGAGAGTCTTGAAGCCAGGGAAACAATCCAAGTTAGAATGATTTTTTAAATTGTCTATGACTGGTCCTCAAAACTGCGGGGTAGACAGTCAGATGTAATCCACAGTTCTTCCCGCATCCTCCAATCGTTTGTGGCAGCTTTGGGGTACTTTGAAGACTGCCAGCAACTTCCAATTTGTCGACAAACCAGAGCAATGCTTATTCCAATCAGCAGATGTCCTGTTGTCATAATTCCGAATAAGTGGATATCTTCACGTCCTCGATAGAAAAGGGTCGCCAGGCACGCGGCCCTCCTTCTTCTCCCAAGAGTCCGTGGTGTGTCCAGCAACACCCGCTTCGTCACGAGACCAGGTTCCCCCAAACCCAAGATCTTGTCAATTTTGTTGAGGCCAGTTAAATAGTTCCAATGTTTAGATTTGGAGAGCAGTGCAAAAAGAGGCAACAAGAAAGTTAAGACATGACAAAACAAAGAAGCAAGCAGGAGAGATAAGGGACCTCTATTTAATAATACAACTTTAACATTTGACAACCAAATAATAAAACAAGGTGACTCGGTAAAAAATCTGGGTATTGTCTTCGACCCAACTCTCTCTTTTGAGTCACACATTAAAAGCGTTACTAAAACGGCCTTCTTTCATCTCCGTAATATCGCTAAAATTCGCTCCATTTTGTCCACTAAAGACGCCGAGATCATTATCCATGCGTTTGTTACGTCTCGTCTCGATTACTGTAACGTATTATTTTCGGGTCTCCCCATGTCTAGCATTAAAAGATTACAGTTGGTACAAAATGCGGCTGCTAGACTTTTGACAAGAACAAGAAAGTTTGATCACATTACGCCTGTACTGGCTCACCTGCACTGGCTTCCTGTGCACTTAAGATGTGACTTTAAGGTTTTACTACTTACGTATAAAATACTACACGGTCTAGCTCCAGCCTATCTTGCCGATTGTATTGTACCATATGTCCCGGCAAGAAATCTGCGTTCAAAGGACTCCGGCTTATTAGTGATTCCTAAAGCCCCAAAAAAGTCTGCGGGCTATAGAGCGTTTTCCGTTCGGGCTCCAGTACTCTGGAATGCCCTCCCGGTAACAGTTCGAGATGCTACCTCAGTAGAAGCATTTAAGTCTCACCTTAAAACTCATCTGTATACTCTAGCCTTTAAATAGACCTCCTTTTTAGACCAGTTGATCTGCCGCTTCTTCTCTTTTTTCTCCTATGTCCCCCCCTCCCTTGTGGACGGGGTCCGGTCCGATGACCATGGATGAAGTACTGGCTGTCCAGAGCCGAGACCCAGGATGGACCGCTCGTCGGGACCCAGGATGGACCGCTCGCCTGTGTATCTGTTGGTGACATCTCTATGCTGCTGATCCGCCTCCGCTTGGGATGGTTTCCTGTGGAAGGGGACTCTCGCTGCTGTCTTGGATCCGCTTTGAACTGAACTCTCGCGGCTGTGTTGGAGCCACTATGGATTGATCTTTCACAGTATCATGTCAGACCCGCTCGACATCCATTGCTTTCGGCCCCCTAGAGGGCGGGGGGTTGCCCACATCTGAGGTCCTCTCCAGGGTTTCTCATAGTCAGCATTGTCACTGGCGCCCCACTGGATGTGAATTCTCCCTGCCCACTGGGTGTGAGTTTTCCTTGCCCTTTTGTGGTACAGTCCTTTGAGACATTTGTGATTTAGGGCTATATAAATAAACATTGATTGATTGATTGAGAGGAAAGGGGAGAATCCACCTTCGATGATTGCCAGAGAGAAAAAAAGTGGGAGGGAGCCGGAATACCCGGAGGGAACTCACGCAGTCACGGGGAGAACGTGCAAACTCCACACAGAAAGATCCCGAGCCCGTGATTGAACTCAGGACTACTCAGGACCTTCGTATTGTGAGGCAGATGCACTAACCCCTCTTCCACCGTGCTGCCCCATTTCTAACATATTTCAACAAATTAGAATCACCTTTGTCCGTCTATTCTAGTAATGTGCATTATGTGTAAATGGGAAATGATATCCTGAGGACAAATAAATAGTTGTCAGAAAATGCAAAAGGTGTCTCGTCCTATTGATCTTGCTGTCATAACAGTTTCTT
Source organism: Nerophis ophidion (assembly GCF_033978795.1). Lineage (NCBI taxonomy): Eukaryota > Metazoa > Chordata > Actinopteri > Syngnathiformes > Syngnathidae > Nerophis > Nerophis ophidion. The sequence continues at coordinate 7,883,571 of NC_084637.1, forward strand.
TATTTTCCGATGTTTTTATCATTTCCGGTCATGGTCCTCTTGTTTTGGTAGTGTTTCCTGTATGGTCGCTGTGTTTTGCAAAACCTTTGCATGTCTGCGGTAGTTGTGACCCCAAGATGCAGGAGAGAGGAGTAAGGAGCTTTTGGTTGGTGGAGTCTCCCAGCGACATGTCCCGTGCAGAGTCCCAGGGCGGATAGATTAGATTAGATTAGATTAGATAGTACTTTATTTATTCCGTCAGGAGAGTTCCTTCAGGAAAATTACAATTTTCAGCACAATCCCATTCAAGATCAGACAAACATTACAGGGAGACAGAACAGGATCGCTGACGGGTCTGCCGGCTTCCAGGATAGGGCGGTGGTCTCCAAAAGAAGCCATCACCGGACTAGCAGGAAGAGGTGTTGAAGGTCCCACTGGAAAAGCGGGGACCGGTGGCCGAGCCTGGGCAGAGAGTAGGAGGAAGAGGAGGCCACGGCGGGCGTAGCGCAGCAGGCAGAAAAGGTTGAGCTGAGCGCAGTCGAGCCCAGGGGAGAAGGAGTGAGCCTGGGTTGGGACCACACAAACCTGGCCTTCATGTCCTCCAGGAAATGTGCAGTCCAAACGTCGCCGGCAGGAGTTCCCGCGAAGTCACTTTCTGGCTCGAGGATTCTGTCAGGGACTCGCATGTCTGCGATCGTTGTGATCCTAAGATGCTGAAGACAGGAGGACAAAGTGCAGGTAAGAGTCTTTTATTATACTCAAACAAAGGAGAAGCTGCACACAGCATGCAGCTAAAAGTCCATAACATAATTACAATCCTCAAGCCCTGACTGGAGGGCGAGGGCAAGGGCTCTCCTCCTCCTTTCCCGATCCCTCCTCCTTCTCCCCTTTTATACATCATGAGGAGATAAGTTAATTGCGAGCCACGCACCTGATCTCGCTCGTAGCCTCGCTCCCGGCACGCCCCGCCTCTCCGCTCAGCCGCATTCTCCGCCTCCTCACCGCCATTATGGGCCGGGCTCATTCGCCGGCTCCGGCTCCCCACACTGACCCACAAATATAATTACTACCTCTACTTAAACCTCGAACCTGCTATTTTATTTGTCTAATTTTCTATAGGTGCAATCTATTCTTGAAGAAGCTGATGCTCAATTGTCAAAGACGGGCCAAACCGTCCACTGCAAGTAAAACCTGATCAGGAAATCTGCCATCTGTATAGACCATGAATCATTCAACACGTCACAGTTATCAGTGGACAGCGTGCGGCGATCGCCTGAAGACATGATTAAAGAGTAACAAGAGCAACACACTCTCTACGACGCACAAGTCACAATGAGATTAATTACAGCCATCGAGTGCCAAGCATAATGGGGGAGATTATGTTTTGGGTTGCATTTGTTTGTTAACCACACTACCTCAAAAAATTTTAATTTCCACAGATATTTATGGAGGCATACAAAACAAAAATAATATTGCATGTTGTTAAAAATCTAAACATTAGATGAATTATGTGCCTATCTAGGATTCTGATAACCAATGACTACCAACTCTATGTGCAGGACATGAGTTGTTTTCTTTGCATTTTTACTTCATCATTCCATTCGAATAAAACAATTTCAGTTACAACTCCAATCCACTAAAGTCAGCGACCATGGCTTCTTCTTCTTCTTCTTTGGTCCTGACTGAAGTATCTTTACAGTCAGCCAGAACGCTAAGCACTTTTCAGTTGGTGGTAAATTATATCAGTGACGTGCGGCCAGAAAAAAAAAAAAAAAAGTGAAGACGCTGAGATCATTATCCATGCGTTTGTTACGTCTCGTCTCGATTACTGTAACGTATTATTTTCGGGTCTCCCCATGTCTAGCATTAAAAGATTACAGTTGGTACAAAATGCGGCTGCTAGACTTTTGACAAGAACAAGAAAGTTTGATCACATTACGCCTGTACTGGCTCACCTGCACTGGCTTCCTGTGACTTTAAGGTTTTACTACTTACGTATAAAATACTACACGGTCTAGCTCCATCCTATCTTGCCGATTGTATTGTACCATATGTCCCGGCAAGAAATCTGCGTTCAAAGGACTCCAGCTTATTAGTGATTCCCAAAGCCCCAAAAAAGTCTGTGGGCTATAGAGCGTTTTCCGTTCGGGCTCCAGTACTCTGGAATGCCCTCCCGGTAACAGTTCGAGATGCCACCTCAGTAGAAGCATTTAAGTCTCACCTTAAAACTCATCTGTATACTCTAGCCTTTAAATAAACTCCCTTTTTAGACCAGTTGATCTGCCGTTTCTTTTCTTTTTCTTCTATGTCCCACTCTCCCTTATGGAGGGGGTCCGGTCCGATCCGGTGGCCATGTACTGCTTGCCTGTGTATCGGCTGGGGACATCTCTGCGCTGCTGATCCGCCTCCGCTTGGGATGGTTTCCTGCTGGCTCCGCTATGAACGGGACTCTCGCTGCTGTGTTGGATCCGCTTTGGACTGGACTCTCGCGACTGTGTTGGATCCATTATGGATTGAACTTTCACAGTATCATGTTAGACCCGCTCGACATCCATTGCTTTCCTCCTCTCCAAGGTTCTCATAGTCATCATTGTCACCGACGTCCCACTGGGTGTGAGTTTTCCTTGCCCTTATGTGGGCCTACCGAGGATGTCGTAGTGGTTTGTGCAGCCCTTTGAGACACTAGTGATTTAGGGCTATATAAGTAAACATTGATTGATTGATTATATTTTATATAGCGCTTTTCTCTAGTGACTCAACAGCTTTACATAGTGAAACCCACTATCTAAGTTGCATTTAGACCAGTGTGGGTGGCACTGGGAGCAGGTGGGTAAAGTCTCTTGAGCAAGGAAACAATGGCAGTGATTAGACTGGCGGAAGCGGGAATCGAACCTGGAACCCTCAAGTTGCTGGCACGGCCACTATACCAACCGAGCTATTCTTTCATAACATCGTGTGAACATGTGAACTGTCTTATAGATATATTTTTTGTATGGTTCCAATCATTTTTAACATTTTACTATAATTAATATGATGTTGAAATCTCTACATTTCCTGAATAAATACAGATCCAAAAACCTCAAAACTGGACTTTGAGACAACATATGGTGATCGGTGACTGCCGAGCCAGGAGATGAAGCTGTCTTTGTAGGGGTAAAGATGTTGAAACCCTCCATGTCTCCCCTAGAGGGGTTTGGTGGGGGAAACATCTGGAGTCCTCTCCAAGGTTTCTCATATTCATTCTCATCGACTTGGGTTGTGTGTTTTTCCTTGCCCCTATGCGGGCGCTGATCAGCGGATATCGTTGTGGCTTGTGCAGCCCTTTGAGACACTTGTGATTTAGGGCGATATAAATAAACATTAATTGACTGATTGATTACCGATATACCTCGGTTTTTAGAGCGCCCGTGCCAGCAACTTGAGGGTTTCAGTTTCGATCCCTGTTTCCACCAAAATTCGTAAGACGATGGCAGCCACTCAAGGAGCCCAAAGGCTGTTCGTCGTCATGGAAAGTTTAGGCAGGGATGTGGGAACACAGACTGTGACGATTTCTGAACTAAATCGCAAGATGTATCACATCATGGAGAAGTTTGCTGAAAAGAAAGATTGAATTGAATTTGAGACTAAGAACAGACAAACCCCTGTTTTGTCTAACCGCGAAAAACAAACATCCTAATCTACGATTTGACTCTCTCGAATGAGGACCAGGCTGAAAAACACCCCCGAGGACACCTCAATGATGGACGCTTTTGACCTCCCTCCCTTCTCAACGACACCTGGAGTCAAACGTTTTTAGATCGGCCTCAGTCTACAAAAAAAATTACAGAATCACACCCAAGACAATTGGGCACACATGCACACACCTCCCCCTCCTCCACCCCACGCCTTCACCACCGCTTGTTTTTCCCCCTTCGGGGCCTTCCAGGGCTTCAACTCCCCAAGCCCCCTCTGTGCGAGTTGTCGTGATTAAATGTAATGTGTTTGTGTGTGCATTGCAAGTGAGGTTTTTTCCCTTGGACTCAGCCTTGACCCTCTCCCGTGGGTCCAGCCTTTGACTGATATTTTTTTACTCTTCTCCCCTTTCCCAATATCACCTTTTTTCAACCTTTTTTAAGGAGCGCCGTAAAAATGGCTGATCCGTTGGCGGTCCCGTCTTGTCTCCCTGTAACGTATGTCTGCTCTTAGTGGGACTGTGACGAAAATGTACTTTTCAGTTCTTATGTGTCTTGTGCATGTTAAGAACTGACAATAAATTGTGGAGAGAGGCGGAGCTGACGGGCCGACGGCTGGGCGTGGCACGCTGGAGCCCTGCCCAAGATGGCGGCAAGGAAGGGGAGAATGCGGCGGAGCGGAGAGGGAGCGACGTCGCCGCAATCTAATTCAGATGTGTGGATCGCGCATCGGCAAACAATTAAAATGTTTCCTTATGATGTATAAAAGGGGAGAAGGAGGAGAGATCAAAGGAGGAGTAGGAGAGCCGGCAACAACGACCGAGAAGCAAGAGAGAGCAAGACACGGGAGCGGACCGAAGAGCGAGAGACGGAGAGCAGTGGGAGTGACGACAGGGCAGAAGGCTGCCTTTATATAAAAATAAAAGAGTCAAACCTGCTCAAAAAGATGTCCTCTCTGGGTGGTCCATTGAACCCGCACGATGACGGCAAGAGTCGTTCACAAAATCATTTCCACCATCCAAATCATTGCCGTTGTGTCTATGGGCAAGACACTTTACCCACCTGCTCAAAGTGCAACCCACACTGGCTTAAAGGCCTACTGAAACCCACTACTACCGACCACGCAGTCTGATAGTTTATATATCAATGATGAAATATTAACATTGCAACACATGCCAATACGGCCTTTTTAGTTTACTAAATTGCAATTTTAAATTTCCCGCGAAGGGTCGTGTTGAAAACGTCGCGGAATGATGACGTATACGCGGGACGTCACGGACTGTGAGGAAATATTAGCGCTGCGCACACACACAGCTAAAAGTCGTCTGCTTTAACCGCATAATTACACAGTATTTTGGACATCTGTGTTGCTGAATCGTTTGCCATTTGTTCATTTAATAATGGAGACTATAAAGAACAATGCTGTTGGTGGAAAGCGGTGGATTGCAGCTGTCTTTAGCACCCAGACCCACCTGGCGTTTCTTTGTTTGTTGTGAAAGCAGAGCGGTCAAGCAAACATGTTTTCTCTACGTCATGGGTGTCAAACTCTGGCCCGTGGGCCAAATTTGGCCCGCCGTCTAATTTCATTTGGCCCTTGAGGCAATATCAAATTAACATTAGAGTTGGCCCGCCGGTAACACCACATTCACCGCTAATACTCATACTTCCCAACCCTCCCGATTTTCCCGGGAGACTCCCAAAGTTTAGTGCCCTTCCCGAAAATCTCCCTGGGGAACCATTCTCCCGATTTCCACCTGGACAACAATATTGGGAGCGTTCCTTAAAGGCACTGTCCTCTACAACATGTCGTCACGTCCTCTTTTCCTCCATATAAACAGCGTGCTGGTGAAGTCACATAATATATGCGGCTTTCACACACACATACTTGGTCAACAGCCATACAGGTCACACTGAGGGTGGCCGTATAAACAACTTTAACATTGTTACAAATATGCGCCACACTGTGAACCCACACCAAACAAGAATGACAAAACACATTTCGGGAGAACCCCCGCACCGTAACACAACATAAACATAACAGAACAAATACCCAGAGCCCCTTGCAGCACTAACTCTTCCGGAATGCTACAATATACACCCCCCACTACCACCAAACCCCACCCAGCTAATTTTTGTTTTATTTTCAAATTTATTAGCCTGTGGAAAAAGTTAATGTTAACATTTACCTCAGAAGGCTGCAAATACAAAAGAGGCATTCATAATCTTAATTATATTTTATTTAATATACCACTGATGTTTTTTCGTTAGTTTTTTGTAAGTTGATTTTGCACTATTACGTTATATAAGCTCTGCCTGTTCCATGGGAGGAAGCCCGAGTACCCGGAGGGAACGCACGCAGTCACGGGGAGAACATGCAAACTCCACACAGAAAGATCCCGAGCCCGGTATTGAACCCAGGATTACTCAGGACCTTCGTATTGTGAGGCAGATGCACTAACCCCTGTCACACCGTGCTGCCCTATTTAAGCCTTGCTTGTTCAATATTCATTGCAATACTTGTTTGGGTCCCTATTAAAAGGTTAAATTGTTCAACCTTGGCCCGCGGCTTTGTTCAGTTTAAAATTTTGGCCCACTCTGTATTTGAGTTCGACACCCTTGCTCTACGTCAACCAGCATGTTTTTGGATGGGGAAATTGTGATATATCTTACCGAAGACATCAGTGGATTATTTGTCGTGCGCTTGGCTCCTCGGCTTCTCTCTGAGACACAGTGTGTTCAACGCAGCCATCCGACCTCGAGGTATGTCTTTACAATCTTGACTTTACAATCTTTAAAATCTCACTAAAACACTATTGAAACAATAAGCAAATAAGGGATCTTCCAGAATTACCCTAGTACATGTGTCTAATTACATCTGAAACACTCACACTGTCGTCGCCCGGAGCTGTCGCTTTTTTTTTTTTTTTTTTTTCTAGTCCGTCGCAATCAATATCCTCAAACACGAATATTTCAACCTCGCTCCAACTGATGGGGAAATTGTCATTTTCTCGGTCAGAATCGCTCGCTCTGCTGGCGTCCACGATTGTAAACAACGGGTGGATGTGAGGAGTCCGACAATCTGTGACGTCAGGCGCACTACTTCCGGGAAAGGCAGGGCTTTTTTAAGAGCCACCAAAAGTTGCCAACTTCATCGTCGATTTTCTCTACTAAATCCTTCAGCAAAAATACGACAATATCGCAAAATGATCAATTATGACACATAGAATGGACCTGCTATCCCCGTTTAAATAAGAAAATCTCATTTCAGTAGGCCTTTAAATGTAACTTAGATATTGGGTTTCACTAGGTAAAGTGCTTTGAGGCACTAGAGAAAAAGCGCTATACAAATATAATTCACTTCACACTTCACCATTTACTTTGGATCATCTACTGGATTTCTGCGAAGATTGAAGTCGTGGTTAACTTTGCATAATAAGTGAAAAACAACTTAACAATACTCAGTGGCCTAGTGGTTAGAGCAGGGGTTGGGAACCTATGGCTTTAGAGCCAGATGTGGCCCTTTCGATGACTGCATCTGGCTCTCTGATAAATCTGAGGTGACACTGCTTAACACAATAAGTAAATAATAATTCCACTTGTAATCAAAGTGTTAAAAATAACGATCAAAATATAAAACATGCTCATGCATTTGAATCCATCCATCCTTTTTTCTACCGCATTTGTTCAAGAAGTTGGATTAAGGGTAAGAAGTGATTTATTTATTATGGGTTGGTTTAGGGCTTGCTCTCCTGGGGGTTCTTCAGACCCCCAAGCACCGACATGAGAGCCTGTTTCAGGGTTACAATATTTTTTTTATTTTTCAATAAGTCTCTCAGTTGCTTTCCAGCAATTGTCTTTTTCTTTCGTTCTCGCTCGCGCTCTGGCTCCAGCTCCAACCCCATCTCTACTCCTGGCTGCTGCTTATAAACAGAGCGACAGGGGATGAGATAACAAGGCCCAGGTGGGCCTTCTACGCACCTTTCGCTGATTTTGAGGCTGGTCCTAGCAACACCCTGCTTCGCTGCAGGCCCGCGGGCCACGCCACCCACAGTTAGCTTCAGAATAACAATGTATTACAAAGAATAAGAGACCTGTTATACTCTATGCTGGTCTTACTTAAAAATGCACACGTTTAGTTGTGTTCAGGGCTTCACGGTGGCAGAGGGGTTAGTGCGTCTGCCTCACAATACGAAGGTCCTGCAGTCCTGGGTTCGAATCCAGGCTCGGGATCTTTCTGTGTGGAGTTTGCATGTTCTCCCCGTGAATGCGTGGGCTCCCTCCGGGTACTCCGGCTTCCTCCCACTTCCAAAGACATGCACCTGGGGATAGGTTGATTGGCAACACTAAAATTGGCCCTAGTGTGTGAATGTGAGTGTGAATGTTGTCCGTCTATCTGTGTTGGCCCTGCGATGAGGTGGCGACTTGTCCAGGGTGTACCCCGCCTTCCGCCCGATTGTAGCTGAGATAGGCGCCAGCGCCCCCCGCGACCCCAAAAGGGAATAAGCGGTAGGAAATGGATGGATGGAGAGTTGTGTTCAGTGCTAAAAAAATATTTTTTGGGCTCTTACGGAAATACTTTTTAAAATATTTGGATTTTTTGGGCTCTCGCAGCCAAAAAGGATCCCGACCCCTGGGTTAGAGTGTCCACCCTGTCATACCAAAGACTGTAAAAAAAATGGGACCCATTATTTCCCTGCTTGGCACTTAGCATCAAGGGTTGGAATTGGGGGTTAAATCACCATATATGATTGCCGGGCGTGGCCACCGCTGCTACCCACTGCTCCCCTCGCCTCCCAGGGGGTGATCAAGGGGATGGATCGAATGCAGAGGACAAATTTCACCCTTTCTAGTCTGTGTGTGACAATCATTGGTACTTTAACTTTAATACCCAGATTCTTTACCGTGTCGCTTTGTTAAATTGTTTGGTTGTCAAATGTTAGAGTTGTATTATTAAATAGAGTTCGGTGTCTAGCAGGACCGATAATCAGCATTTCCGTTTTTTGGCGTTGAGTTGCAAAAAGTCAGCGGACATCCATTGTTTAATTTCATTAAGACACGCCACCAGCTGACTACAATCCGGCGTGTTGGTCAGCTTTAGGGGCATGTATCGACCCAACTCTCTCCTTTGAGGCACACATTAAAAGCGTTACTAAAACGGCCTTCTTTCATCTCCGTAATATCGCTAAAATTCGCTCCATTCTGTCCACTAAAGACGCTGAGATCATTATCCATGCGTTTGTTACGTCTCGCCTCGACTACTGTAACGTATTATTTTCGGGTCTCCCCATGTCTAGCATTAAAAGATTACAGTTGGTACAAAATGCGGCTGCTAGACTTTTGACAAGAACAAGAAAGTTTGATCACATTACACCAGTACTGGCTCACCTGCACTGGCTTCCTGTGCACTTAAGATGTGACTTTAAGGTTTTACTACTTACGTATAAAATACTACACGGTATAGCTCCAGCCTATCTTGCCGATTGTATTGTACCATATGTCCCGGCAAGAAATCTGCGTTCAAAGGACTCCGGCTTGTTAGTGATTCCCAAAGCCCAAAAAAAGTCTGCGGGCTATAGAGCATTTTCCGTTCGGGCTCCAGTACTCTGGAATGCCCTCCCGGTAACAGTTCGAGATGCCACCTCAGTAGAAGCATTTAAGTCTCACCTTAAAACTCATTTGTATACTCTAGCCTATAAATACACTCCCTTTTTAGACCAGTTGATCTGCCGTTTCTTTTCTTTTTCTTCTATGTCCCACTCTCCCTTGTGGAGGGGGTTCGGTCCGATCCGGTGGCCATGTACTGCTTGCCTGTGTATCGGCTGGGGACATCTCTGCGCTGCTGATCCGCCTCCGCTTGGGATGGTTTCCTGCTGGCTCCGCTGTGAAAGGGACTCTCGCTGCTGTGTTGGATCCGCTTTGGACTGGACTCTCGCGACTGTGTTGGATCCATTGTGGATTGAACTTTCACAGTATCATGTTAGACCCGCTCGACATCCATTGCTTTCCTCCTCTCCAAGGTTCTCATAGTCATCATTGTCCCCGACGTCCCACTGGGTGTGAGTTTTCCTTGCCCTTATGTGGGCCTACCGAGGATGTCGTGGTGGTTTGTGCAGCCCTTTGAGACACAAGTGATTTAGGGCTATATAAGTAAACATTGATTGATTGATTGATTGAACTTTAACTTTTTTATAATCAATTCAACAGACTTTAATTAGTCAGTCATTATGAAAAGTGCAATTAGCCACACAAGCATGCAAATTTTCACTAAAATGTACTTTTTGTATGAAGTTTATTTGTTCGGAATGCGTAAAGTTTTTTTTATTTTGTCATCTGCCCTATAATTTATCTTTTCAGTCTCTGCTTTTATCCCTGGGCGGGAAAGAGATGCCCGCTCGCCTCTGGCCTCGCCACGTGCGCCTGTCAGCCCGGACGGCAGCCAATAAGCGTGCCAGCGTGTTCGTCTTTGTCTCTTCCAGAGGAGAGCTCGCCACGCGCAGTAATGACTGTTTTATGTCTCCTGCTATCTGAGATTCTTTTATTCCCCCCTGGCCATGACGGACTAATATGTGCCTGTCACACAACCGCTATTCAGCGCGCTAACACACTGGCGACTAATACTTAAGACACACAAAACACTCACCTCCATGCAGGGTGCTCGTTGCCTCCTCAGCGGATTAGTGGGCGGTGAAGGAGCCACGGTGCATTATGTGCTGTTCTTGCGCCAATCAATCACTATTCATTTATTCTAAAGGGGCGACCATGTCCTGATCTCAAGAGTTGTTAGACTATGAGCCTTGTCGGTTATTCGCCGCGTTCAAGTAAACTTTTTGTTATCTTGTCTCTCCTCTCGCTTTTGTCGGCGACATCTGGTCTTTCAGAGCCTTCCGCGGTGGCCTTGCTCTTCCGTCTCTTTGGAAAAAAATGTGCTGCAAACCCCGTTTCCATATGAGTTGGGAAATTGTGTTAGATGTAAATATAAACGGAATTTAATGATTTGCGAATCATTTTCAACCCATATTCAGTTGAATATGCTACAAAGACAACATATTTGATGTTCAAACTGATAAACATTTCTTTTTTCATTAACTTTAGAATTTGATGCCAGCAACACGTGACAAAGAAGTTGGGAAAGGTGGCAATAAATACCGATCAAGTTGAGGAATGCTCATCAAACACTTATTTGGAACATCCCACAGGTGTGCAGGCTGATTGGGAACAGGTGGGTGCCATGATTGGGTATAAAAACAGCTTCCCAAAAAAATGCTCAGTCTTTCACAAGAAAGGATGGGGCGAGGTACACCCCTTTGTCCACAACTGCGTGAGCAAATAGTCAAACAGTTTAAGAACAACGTTTCTCAAAGTGCAATTGCAAGAAATTTAGGGATTTCAACATCTACGGTTCAGAGGATCTGGAGAAATCACTCCATGTAAGCGGCAACATTGAATAACCGTGGCCTTCAATCCCTCAGACGGCACTGTGTCAAAAACCGACATCAATCTCTAAAGGATATCACCACATGGGCTCAGGAACACTTCAGAAAAACACTGTCACTAAATACAGTTGGTCGCTACATCTATAAATTCAAGTTAAAGCTCTATTATGCAGAGCGAAAGCCATTTATCAACAACATCCAGAAATGCCGCCGGCTTCTTTGGGCCAGGGATCATCTAAGATGGACCGATGCAAAGTGGAAAAGTGTTTTTTGGGTCTGACAAGTCCACATTTGAAATTGTTTTTGGAAATATTCGACATTGTGTCATCCAGACCAAAGGGGAAGCGAACCATCCAGACTGTTATCGACACAAAGTTCAAAAGCCAGCATCTGTGATGGTATGGGGGTGCATTAGTGCCCGAGGCATGGGTAACTTACACATCTGTGAAGGCACCAGGTACATACAGGTTTTGGAACAACATATGCTGCCATCTAAGCGCCGTCTATTTCATGGACGCCCCTGCTTATTTCAGCAAGACAATGCCAAGCCACATTCAGCATGTGTTTCAACAGCGTGGTTTTGTAAAAAAAAAGAGTGCGGGTACTTTCCTGGCCCGCCTGCAGTCCAGACCTGTCTCCCATGGAAAATGTGTGGCGCATTATGAAGCGTAAAATACGACAGCGGAGACCCCGGACTGTTGAACAACTGAAGCTTTACATAAAACAAGAATGGGAAAGAATTCCACTTTCAAAGCTTCAACATTTAGTTTCCTCAGCTCCTAAACGTTTATTGAGTGTTGTTAAAAGAAATGGTGATGTAACACAGTGGTGAACATGCCCTTTCCCAACTACTTTGGCACATGTTGCAGCCATGAAATTTAAAGTTAATTATTATATGCAAAAAAAAATGTTTATGAGTTTGAACATCAAATATGTTGTCTTTGTAGTTCATTTAATTAAATATGGGTTGAAAATGATTCGCAAATCATTGTATTTTGTTTTTTTTGCATCTAACACAATTTCCCAACTCATACGGAAATGGGGTTTGCATTTAATGTGCCTTGTGTTTGACTGATTGATTGATCGATTGATTGATTGATTGAAACGTTTATTAGTAGATTGCACAGTACAGTACATATTCCGTACAATTGACCACTAAATGGTAACACCCGAATGAGTTTTTCAACTTGTTTAAGTCGGGGTCCACGTAAATCAATTAATGGTGCAGGTGTTTTTTGATATCTCTCTTACACATGTTTATGTGTGCTATGGCTATGAGTTGTTTTTTTTCGTCCATGTTCTTAATCCGGACCCCTTCATACCCCACCAGCGTTTACCTGTTTCTCACCTTTTTCGTAAGGGGCGCCGGACGTTGGCAGACCCGTCAATGAGTCTGTTTGGTCTCCCTGTAATGTTTGTCTGTTCTTGAATGGGATTGTGCTGAAAATTTTTATTTCTCCTCGAGGATTAATAAAATACTTCTGATTCTGAGATTACTGAGAAAGAGAGAATGATTCTTCCTACTTCTTATGGACATGTTGAGTCTTATGAAGGTGGGCGGTTTAGCTCGGTTGGCAGAGTGGCCGTGCCAGCAACGTGAGGGTTGCAGGTTCGATTCCCGCTTCCGCCATCCCAGTCACTGCCGTTGTGTCCTTGGGCAAGACATGCTCCCAGTGCCACCCACACTGGTTTGAATGTAACTTAGATATTGGGTTTCACTATGTAAAGCGCTTTGAGTCACTAGAGAAAAAGCGCTATATAAATATAATTCACTTCACTTCACATCCAATGTCGCCCTAAACATTGTCAGAGTTAGTTTGTGACGAACCCCAAGATGCAGAGAAGGAGGCAGGCATTTTGCAGGTAAACATGTTTTAATTAAAATATTAGAACAAGAACAAAAGGGGTACAACAAAAAGCGCACACAAGGCGGATAACAAAACTAAAATAGCTAGCATGGGATGTATAACAAAAAAGGAGCTTAGCATGGAAGCTAGCAAAAGAAAAAAGGGCCTAGCATGGAAGCTATTGGGTAGCGAGCAGGAAAACAGAAGTCGTTACGTGTAGAATGAAAACAAACTGGAAGCAGGGAACAAAAAACAGTAAGCTACAAACAGCTACCGAAATAAAAGACACAACAGGAGCAAAAATACAATAATCCAGCCCAGAATGGAGGAGAAAACAGGTCATAATAGGAGCGGGCTGATTGACACCAGGTGTGGCCAGGTGCCACTCAGCCGCACCTGAGGGGACACAGCACTCAGGGAAAAAGACAGGAAACAGACAAAATAAAAGCGCTGACACGAACTAAAGACAGGAAATACTACACACACAGGAAAAACTAAAACACAAACAAACTGTCAGGGGCAAGCCTGACAAACATAAATTAACAAAAGCCTCCAAAGAGCAACATGTCTGCCAAGGAGGCCTTCATTTCTATCTCGTCTACATTTTACACAATTCATCTTGCCATTTAATAAAAGGTCGTCTCCTTCCGAAAATGATTTCAAAGAGCAATTAAAGTAATAAAAGATCAACATGAATTCGACTATTTAAGGTTGGAAATCTTCCTTTAATTGAATCGGCAGTGGGAACCAAAAAAAAAAAATACTTAATTAGTTTTTCTTTTTCCGCTATTGATAAGTTTTGATGAGACGGCAACAATTTGCATAAAAGCAGAGTTGCACGGTCTGATAGGACCTCATCAAGGTCAGCTCTCTGCTATTCATCCCCTCCTCTCGTAAGGTACGCTGGCGGCTCAAAATTAAAGCTTTCAAATTCAACTTGGGAGCTTCCTTGCAAATGCGCCGCGGCAGGAAGCGTGGAGCAAAGACGCCGAACCACGCCGTGCGCTGAACACTGCCCGGCCTCCGATGGCGAGCCTTTTCTGTTTGCTTATGTGGTCATTAAATCTGTCAAAGAGGCAGACTTAATGAGTTGATGGCTGAGGAGCCGAGCAGGACGCAAATAATAACGTGATAATGCCGAGCCACAAAGGAGGGGGAGCGGCTTTCCATTCAATGAGAGGTAAACACGCACGGTGATTATATGTCAGTGCACTTTAATTATGAGGCCTCGCACATGCGCACAAACACACGGATTGGGTGCACAGAAGAGAATGTGACAGCATATCAATTAAATGTTTGTTATAAATCAGACAATAATTGAATTAATGATCCGACTGGCCGTCCTGGGGTCAAGTTTGGCTTGGGAGTCACACCACACTGGTTTGACCGGGGCGGCATAGCTCCGTTGGTCGAGCGGCCGTGTCAGCAACTTGAGGGTTGCAGGTTCGATTCCCGCTTCCGCCATCCTAGTCACTGCCGTTGTGTCCTTGGGCAAGACACTTTACCCACCTGCTCCCAGGGCCACCCACACTGGTTTAAAATGTAACTTAGATATTGGGTTTCACTATGTAAAGTGCTTTGAGTCACTAGAGAAAAGCGCTATATAAATATAGTTCACAATTCACTTCCAAGTTCAGTTCAAAACTCTGCAGACAAACATTTTGGCAACGAATTCCTAAAAAAACGTTGAGTGCTCGGGTTTTATAAAGGAACTTGGATCACTCAACACAGGGGTCGGGAACCTTTTTGGCTGAGAGAGCCAAAAAGCCAAATATTTTAAAAAGTATTTCCGTAAGAGCCATATAATGTTTTTTTTAACACTGAACACAACTAAACTGGTGCATTTTTAAGTAAGACCAACATTTCTAGAGTATGATAGGTCTCTTATTCTTTGTAATAACATTGTTATTCTGAGGCTAACTGTGGAGGGGGCGTGGCCCGCCGGTCTGCAGCGAACTGGGGTGTTGCCAGGACCGGCCTCGATATCAGCAAGAGCTGCGTAGATGGCCCACCTGAGCCTTGTTATCTAATCACCTGTCGCTCTGTTATAAGCAGCAGCCAGGAAGAGAGACGGGGTTGGGGCTGGAGCCAGAGCGCGAGCGAGAACGAAAGAGACAAATACAATTGCTGGAAAGCAACTGAGAGACTTATTGAAAAATGAAACAATAGTATAACCCTGAAACGGGCTCTCGTGTCGGTGCTTGGTGGTCTGAAGAACCCCCAGGAGGACAAGCCCCACAGTAACCAATAATAAATAAATAACTTCTTAACGCAACTTCTTGAACAGGTGCGGTAGTAAACGGATGGATGGACTAAAAATGCATGAGAATTGTTTATGTTTTGAACATTATTTTTAACACTTATTACAAGTGGAATTATTTTTTACTTATCAAGTTAAGCAATGTCAGCTCAGATTTATCCGAGAGCCAGATGCAGTCATCAGAAGAGCCACATCTGGCTCGAGAGCCATAGGTTCCCTACCCCTGACTTAACATATTGGCAGATCCTTGCATTCACATTTGAATGTTGCAAGGATCTGTGATTTACATACGCCTTGACTCACATATGAACTTGAAGTGCCATCCCATTCCTAACCCATAGTGTTCAATATGATGTCGGTCCACCTTTTGCAGCTATTACAGTCTCAACTGTTAAGGGGGAGGAGTATATTTATAGCTAGAATGCACTGAAATTCAAGTATTTTAGTGTTCATTTATTTGCACATATAGACAGCGCTGCAGAAATCAGAGTCAGGGGCGTAAACCACACACCTGCTCTCAATCCCTGCATCTTCTCCTGCAGTTTAAAAGTGGAGAAGGAGGAGCGATCGGGGCAGAAGACCGAGGAGAATTCACGGCAAGAGACGACGAGAGCAACCAGAAGGAAGACACTCATAACACTCCTCTTTACTCATTGTTGTATTTGAAAGTGCAATGCTTTGCAGCCAGTAGCCTTTGAAGGAGCATAGGTATGGGCAGCATCGGTCAAACTTAATTTGCTAGAAAGGAGTGAGTTTAGGGTCGAATTTTTTGGACATTACTACTTGCCGTAGTTTTGATGCAATGCATGATGGGAATCCGGATGTTGTGCGTCAGTGTATTAACGTGCCGGCTGGAATAAACACACGCTGAGGAATAGCTCCGTGCTTGCCTACTTTATGGGTTATAGATAAACCTAAATTCGGTAGAATGGTTGTCCCGGGAGATTTTCGGGAGAGGCACTGAAATTCGGAAGTCTCCCGGAAAATTCGGGAGGGTTGGCAAGTATGTTCAGTAGTTTTTTCAGTTCCTGAGTAGCGCTCTTGTTTTCAGTTCCTTTTCCTGTATGTCTCCCCAGGCGCGCTTTTCCCCTTACCTGCCGCTGATTGGCAGCCTGGCCAGACCCGGGTAGTGGTTTTCAATCAACTGGTCTGCCTCGGCCATTTCATCAGTGCTCGAGGATTATGTCACGGACTCACATGGCTGCTGTAGCAGTGACCCCCAGATGCAGGAGACGGGATCACGAGGTGCAGGTAAGAGTCTTTGAATTCTTACAACTAGCTCAAGGAGGTGCAGCGGGGAAGTGTGACATTGAACACAAAAACAGCCCTCGAGCTCTGGTGAGGGGAAAGAGCGCTCAGGGAGACATGCAGGAAAAGGAACTGAAAATAACTGCGCTACTCAGGAAATAAACAAACTAAGCAAGCACATTGTATATTGTCACTGAAGGCATCGAAACTATGAATGAACACATGTGGAGTTATGTTTTTGACAAAACAAAAAGGTAAAATAACTGAAAACAGGTATTCAATTTTAGCTTCAAGCATACCTGTGAAGTGAAAACCATTTCAGGTGACGACCACTTGAAGTTCATCGAGAGAATGCCAAGAGTGTGCAAAGCAGTAATCGGAGCAAAGAATGGCTATTTTGAAGAAACTTAAATACAAAACATGTTTTCATTTATTTCCCCCTTTTTTCCCCCCACGTGTTCATTCATGAACTTCAAGAGGTAGTCACCTGAAACGGTTTTCACTTCACAGGTGTGCTTGAAGCTCATCAAGACAATGCCAAGAGTGTGCATTACTGTCTTTTTTTGTGAAGTACATGACTCCACATGTGTTCATTCATAGTTTTGATGCTGCGGAGAGGCGGAGCCGACGGGCCGACAGCGGGGTAGAGGTCCTACTCAAGACGGCGGCCAGGAGGCTTGGAGCGACGCTGCAGCAATCAGAGTCAGGTGCGTAAACGGCACACCTGCTCTCAATCCCTGCATCTTCTCCTGCAGTTTAAAAGGGGAGAAGGAGGAGCGATCGGGGCAGAAGACTGAGGAGAATTCACGGCAATAGACGACGAGAGCAACCAGAAGGAAGATGAGTCCTCGAGGAAGACGCAGTCACCGGCCACCGAAAGGCGTGCAGAAAAGGAGGTCGTGCTAAAAATTGGCGTAATCGACAGGGACCAAATAAGGTTTATTGACACAATAAACGAGTGTCAAACCTGCTACGATGCGTCTTGTATCGATGGTCCATGCAACCCACACGATGACGGCTGGAGACCTGTCACAGATGCCTTCAGTGACAATCTACAATGTAAATAGTCATCAAAATAAAGGAAACATTGAATGAGAAGGTGTGTCCAAACTGTATGTATGAGGTAGATCACCTCGACTTGGTCATCAGCTTGCCTGTTGAAAAAGTGGTAAATGGTAAATGGGTTATACTTGTATAGCGCTTTTCTACCTTCAAGGTACTCAAAGCGCTTTGTCACCATTTCCACATTCACCCATTCACACACTGATGGCGGGAGCTGCCATGCAAGGCCCTAACCACGACCCATCAGGAGCAAGGGCGAAGCGTCATTCTCAAGGACACAATGGACGTGACTAGGTTGGTAGAAGGTGGGGATCGGACCAGGAACCCCCAGGTTGCTAACACGGCGACTCTCCCAATTTCGCCACGTCGTCCCCGGAACTAAACTATGGAGTTTATGTTGCTTCCAATACTTCAGATGCAGTCCTCACGGTTCCACGTTAGGCCATCACTTTGTTTATCAGTTGGGCTATTCAACTGGTCTCCTGCATGTTCAGGTAAAAAAAAAAAAAAAAAAAACGTGTGAGGGACTCACATTTTTGCAGCAGATTCTAAAAAAAATAAAAACTTAAGGCTTTTATAGCGATGAATATCTTTTTTTATCTATGATATTCCTGTAATTCCGAGGAAAAATAAATAGACCAACCTACAGAACCTCACAAATATCAGTAAATAAGTACAGAGTACAGAGTCCATCAACAGGCAGCTTCCAGGGCTGGGGGGAACCTCCCAGCTTCCGTTGACCTATCATCAGTTATAAGAGTCGCGCAGCACTTTGAATATGATGAGAATTTAGGCAAATTGATTCTCTCAAGGTAGCGTTTAGGACGGCTGAATGGATGGACAGAGAGCTCTTCAGATAGGATTAGGAGTGGCTCTGGAGTGGACAGATGTGCTCTAATGTATTTTGGCCGCATTGCCGAAAGGACAAAATCACGACGGGTGCAAGCACGGACACACACACACACACGCACACACACACACACACACACACACACACACACACACACACACACACACATACATGCATGTGCACAGCCACGGTTCTAAACATCACAGAACGGGTGTCAAGAAAATAATAATGCAATGTTTATATCGATGTCTGAGTGGGATTATTTGACGGCGTGGGTGTCTTTGCCAACATCTTGATGGTGTGCAAAAGGACGCAACAGGAACACACACACACACACACAATGCCGCAGATATCAGCCAATCACACAATTAAAGAGCTGATGACCCATCTGTCCACATGATTAGCCGATCGGTGCGCATGGCTGCGTGCATGTCTGTGAGTGCACACGATTTAATATCAAAGAAAAAGGACGGAAGAGACGTCCAAACCCAGCTTGCCAGAGACAATTTTCTTTTGTCAGCCACAAAAAAAAAAGCATCATTTTAAGCAGCACACTGAGCTAATGCGGACAACTTAACGACACTTCCGCCAGTTTGCCAACTTTTAGGGAACGAGTCCACTCCATTAGTATTCTTGTTATGCTTTGGAACAGACCTGGGCAAATTAGGTTCCGGGGCATGTGGCCCTTTAAGCTTTTCAATCTGGCCCGCCGGACATTCCGGATTTTTTTTTTTTTTTTATATTTAAGATGGAAAATGTAGATGCCATTATAATGTGCAGTGATGTTTCAAATTACCGTAAGTCTGGAACTATACAAAGTATTTCAATGGTTTGAATTCTGCACTTTTGCGTGATATACTACAAACCCCGTTTCCATATGAGTTGGGAAATAATGTTAGATGTAAATATAAACGGAATACAATGATTTGCAAATAATTTTCAACCCATATTCAGTTGAATATCCTACAAAGACAACATATTTCATGTTCAAACTGATAAACATATTTCTTGTCGGGGTTATTGGTTGTTGAACCCCATAATGCAGAGAAGGAGGCAGGCATTTGGTAAGTAAACTTGATTTACTAAAGATACTAAGACAAAAACAAAACCAAAAGGGTACAAACAAAAAGCACACACATGGGCGGATATAACAAACTAAGGGCTATGAACAAACTAATCGGAAGCAGGGAACAAAAAACAGTAAGCTACAAAACATCTACCAAATGTAGCTTACTGCTAAGCTGCATTCACACGACCAGTAGGAATGACAAGTAGAAAATGACATTGACACGACAATAATCCAGCCCTGACTGGAGGAGAAAACAGGTCTTAAAGAGTGGCTGGCAGATTGATCCCAGGTGTGACCAGGTGCCAATCAGCCACAGCTGAGGGTTACACAGCACTCAGGGAGACAAACAGGAAACAGAACCAAAATAAGAGTGCTGACAGGAACTAAAGACAAATGCAGAGGAAAAACTAAGACATAAACCAAAACTGTCAGGGACAAGCCTAACATTTGTTTTGCAAATAATCATTAACTTTTGAATTGATGCCAGCAACACGTGACAAAGAAGTTGGGAAAGGTGACAATAAATACTGATAAAATTGAGGAATGCTCGTCAAACACTTATTTGGAACATCCCACAGGTGTGCAGGCTGATTGGGAACAGGTGGGTGCCATGATTGGGTATAAAAACAGCTTCCCAAAAAATCCTCAGTCCTTCACAAGAAAGGATGGGGCGAGGTACACCCCTTTGTCCACAACTGCGTGAGCAAATAGTCAAACAGTTTAAGAACAACGTTTCTCAAAGTGAAATTGCAAGAAATTTAGGGATTTCAACATCTACGCTCCATAATATCATCAAAAGGTTCAGAGAATCTGGAGAAATCACTCCACGTAAGCAGCATGACCGGAAACCAACATTGAATGACCGTGACCTTCGATCCCTCGGACAGAACTGTATCAAAAACCGACATCAATCTCTAAAGGATATCACCACATGGGCTCAGGAACACTTCAGAAAACCACTGTCACTAAATACGGTTGGTCGCTACATCTGTAAGTGCAAGTTAAAGCTCTACTGTGCTCTACTGGACTCATCAGACCACAGAACACTTTTCCACTTTGAATCAGTCCATCTTAGATGATCTCGAGCCCAGAGAAGCCGGCGGCGTTTCTGGATGTTGTTGATAAATGGTTTTGGCTTTGCATAGTAGAGCTTTAACTTGCACTTACAGATGTACCGACCAACTGTATGTAGTGACAGTGGTTTTCTGAAGTGTTCCTGAGCCCATGTGGTGATTGATGTCGGTTTTTGATACAGTGCCGTCTGAGGGATCGAAGGTCACGGTCATTCAATGTTGGTTTCCGGCCATGCCGCTTATGTGGAGTGATTTTTCCAGATTCTCTGAACCTTTTGATGATATAATGGAGCGTAGATGTTGAAATCCCTAAATTTCTTGCAATTGCACTTTGAGAAACGTTGTTCTTAAACAAAAAAAAGGGTGGAGTGCCATCTCCGGGTTGGGGAAGAGACCCTTCCGCAAGTGGAGAAGTTCAAGTACCTAGGAGTCTTGTTCACGAGTGAGGGAAGAGTGGATCGTGAGATCGACAGGCGGATCGGTGCGGCGTCTTCAGTAATGCGGACGTTGTACCGATCTGTTGTGGTGAAGAAGGAGCTGAGCCGGAAGGAGAAGCTCTCAATTTACCGGTCGATCTACGTTCCCATCCTCACCTATGGTCATAAGCTTTGGGTCATGACCGAAAGGATAAGATCACGGGTACAAGCGGCCGAAATGAGTTTCCTCCACCCTTAGAAATAGGGTGAGAAGCTCTGTCATCCGGGAGGAACTCAAAGTAAAGCCGCTGCTCCTCCACATCGAGAGGAGCCAGATGAGGTAGTTCGGGCATTTGGTCAGGATGCCACCCGAACGCCTCCCTAGGGAGGTGTTTAGGGCACGTCCAACCGGTAGGAGGCCACGGGGAAGACCCAGGACACGTTGGGAAGACTATGTCTCCCGGCTGGCCTGGGAACACCTCGGGATCCCCCGGGAAGAGCTAGACGAAGTGGCTGGTGAGAGGGAAGTCCGGGCTTCCCTGCTTAAGCTGCTGCCCCCGCGACCTGACCTCGGATAAGCGGAAGAAGATGGATGGATGGATGCATGGATGTTCTTAAACTGTTTGACTATTTGCCTCGCCCCATCCTTTCTTGTGAAAGACTGAGCATTTTTTGGGAAGCTGTTTTTATACCCAATCATGGCACCCACCTGTTCCCAATCAGCCTGCACACCTGTGGGATGTTCCAAATAAGTGTTTGATGAGCATTCCTCAACTTTATCAGTATTTATTGCCACCTTTCCCAACTTCTTTGTCACGTGTTGCTGGCATCAAATTCTAAAGTTGATGATCATTTGCAAAAAAATATATAAATATATATCAGTTTGAACATCAAATATGTTGTCTTTGTAGCATATTCAACTGAATATGGGTTGAAAATGATTTGCAAATCATTGTATTCTGTTTATATTTACATCTAACACAATTTCCCAACTCATATGGAAACAGGGTTTGTAGATACATTTTTTTCTTTTAATATGTGCCCTCCGAGTCAAAATAATTGCCCAGGCCCGCTTTGGAATGAAACTCCGCAGGAAAAAAAGGCAGATGCGGCTCGTGGAAAAGACGGTAAAGAATAGTGGCGGCGATACAAAAAAAAAGCGACCCTTTGATCGCGATAGGCGTTTTTCGGAGAGAGGGAAAAACCACACATATTGCACACGCGTGCACACACACCTGCTCTATTTGCTGTCTATTAACGGTGTGTGGTGCTGCAAGATAGGAGTCTCGATAGTATCTTCTCCGATGGTATCTGTTATCGAAGTACACACGTCCTTCAGGCGTCCATCATCGTATCGCTCCTCTCATCTCTCCTCTCTTGCTCTTGCCATCCTTCTACCACTTTAACTTGTCTCCTCTTCTAACCTTGCTTCCTTCCATCCCCACCTGCCTCCTTGTCTCCTCTTGCCTTACCTGCCGTCCAATCCTCCCACCTTTTCTCAAATGTATCAATTCCTTGTCACCTCAGCATACAATCGTTTCTACAACTCTTATTTTTTTGGTGATAGAGTGATTGGAGCACTTACTTGTTGGTTACAAAAAAAAACATTCATGAAGTTTGGTTCTTTTATGAATTTATTATGTGACTGTGGTGAGGGAGCCCTGCCCAAGATGGCGGCAAGGAGGCGGAGAATGCGGCGGAGCGGAGAATCAGGGAGTTCCGGGAGCGACGCCGCCGCAATCTAAATCAGGTGTGTGGCTCACACACCGGGAAAAGATTAACACATCTCCTCATGCCCTATAAAAGGGGAGAAGGAGGAG
Source organism: Nerophis ophidion (assembly GCF_033978795.1). Classification (NCBI taxonomy): domain Eukaryota; kingdom Metazoa; phylum Chordata; class Actinopteri; order Syngnathiformes; family Syngnathidae; genus Nerophis; species Nerophis ophidion. The sequence continues at coordinate 7,906,299 of NC_084637.1, forward strand.
AAATCGTGGCAGAAGGAGTTGGAGAGCCTGCAGGAGCAGTTGAAGAGCAAGAGCGATCAAAGAAAGACGGAAAGCGAGCCATAAAAGAGGACGAGGACGGTGGCGGCTGAAAGATCAGTGGAAAGGAGCAGTTGAAAAGCGATCCGACCTACACTAAAGCTTGTTTATTGAACAATAAACCAGAGTCAAACCTGCTAAAAAGATGTCCTTCCTGGGTGGTCCATTGGACCACCCAGGAAGGACATATTTTTAGCAGGGTCAAAAGTATGCATACAGCAATGTTAATATTTGCTTACATGTCCTTTGGCAAGTTTCACTGCAATAAGGCACTTTTTGGTAGCCGTCGACAAGCTTTTGGTTGAGTTTTTGACCACTCTTCTTGACAAAATTGGTGCAGTTCAGCTAAATGTCAATCAATCAATCAATCAATGTTTACTTATATAGCCCTAAATCACTAGTGTCTCAAAGGGCTGCACAAACCACCACGACATACTCGGTAGGCCCACATAAGGGCAAGGAAAACTCACACCCAGTGGGACATCGGTGACAATAATGATTATGAGAACCTTAGAGAGGAGGAAAGCAATGGATGTCGAGCGGGTCTAACATGATACTGTGAAAGTTCAATCCACAATGGATCCAACACAGTCGCGAGAGTCCAGTCCAAAGCGGATCCAACTCAGCAGCGAGAGTCCCGTTCACAGCGGAGCCAGCAGGAAACCATCCCAAGCGGAGGCGGATCAGCAGCGCAGAGATGTCGAGGCGGATCAGCAGCGCAGAGATGTCCCCAGCCGATACACAGGCAAGCAGTACATGGCCACCGGATCGGACCGGACCCCCTCCACAGGGGAGAGTGGGACATCTGACATGGACTTATTTCTTCAGCATTGTCCACACGTTTAAGTCAGGTCTCTGGGAAGGCCATTCTAAAACCTTAATTCTAGCCATTCCTTTACCACTTTTGACGTCTGATTGTGTCAGAGTTTGTTGTTGACGAACCCCAAGATGCAGAGAAGGAGTGAGGCATTTTGCAGGAAAACATGATTTAATTTAGAACACTAAGACACAAAACAAACAACAGGTACAAACAAAAAGCAAGCACATGGGCGGATAACAAACAAAAAGAGCTAGCATGGGAACTAGAAAATAAACGGAGCTTAGCATGGAAGCTAGCAAAAACAAAAGGCTTAACATGGAGGCTAGCGTAAACAGAACAGGGAACAGAAGTCGTTACGTGTTGTACAAAAACAAAATAGGAAGCAGGGAACCCAAAAACAGTAAGCTACAAACATCTAACGAATTATAGCTCACCGCTACGCTGCAACGACACGACAGAAGCGACATGCAATACGTGATAATAATCCAGCACTGACTGGAGGAACAAAGCAGGTACAAATAGGAGCGGACTGATTGACACCAGGTGTGGCCAGGTGCCAATCAGCCGCAGCTGAGGGGAAAACAGCGCACATGGAAAAAAAAACAGAAAACAGACAAAATAAGAGTGCTGACAGGAACTAAAAACAAGAAAAACTAAACACAGAGGAAAAACTAAAACACACACAAACTGTCAGTGGCAAGCCTGACAGTTTGGGGTCATTGTCCTGTTGGAACACCCAACTGCGCCCAAGACCCAACCTCCGGGCTGATGATTTTAGGTTGTCCTGAAGAATTTGGAGGTGATCCTCCTTTTTCATTGTCCCATTTACTCTCGGTAAAGCACCAGTTCCATTGGCAGGCAAAGCAGGCCCAGAGCATAATACTACCACCACCATGCTTGACGGTAGGTATGATGTTCCTGGGATTAAAGGCCTCACCTTTTCTCCTGCAATCATATTGCTATTATGGCCAAACAGCTCAATTTTTTCACAGAACTTTCCTCCAGAAGGTCTTATCTTTGTCAATGTGATGTCAAGTATGTGCTCCCATCACTCTATCACAAAAAAATAAGAGTTTTAGAAATGATTGGAAACTCGAAGACATGACATTATGTTCTTGGCTGGTTGCATCAGCTCTGCTCTTTTAATGTCTTTAATGTCCTTTGTGTTCTTTGATGTTTCCCTCTTACACACATGTTTATCTATGCTATGGCTATGAGTTTGTTTTTATTCCTAGTGGCTCTCTTGAACTTTTTCAAAAATTAATGAAAAATGGAAAAAGATGAGGGGAAAAAAAATATGAAAAAAATATTTTTTGTTTTGCTGCAGGCCCGCAGGCCACGCCCCCCTCCACAGTATACTTTTGACCCAGTAGAAGTTATTTGTAACTCAAAAAGGCCATGACATTATGTTTGTTACAAGTGTAAGTCAACTTTTAACCCCAAACTGTTTATAATATATACATAAAAAGAGCGAGAGGAAACGGAGTTTGTATTTTACACTTAATTTTTTTACACTTACATTTAATGGTGCATGCACAATAATTGTCATGGCAATCTTGAACAACGCCACATCAGTAGAAGCATTTAAGTCTCACCTTAAAACTCATTTGTATAGTCTAGCCTTTAAATAGACTCCCTTTTTAGACCAGTTGATCTGCCGTTTCTTTTCTTTTTCTTCTATGTCCCACTCTCCCTTGTGGAGGGGGTCCGGTCCGATCCGGTGGCCATGTACTGCTTGCCTGTGTATCGGCTGGGGACATCTCTGCGCTGCTGATCCGCCTCCGCTTGGGATGGTTTCCTGCTGGCTCCGCTGTGAACGGGACTCTCGCTGCTGTGTTGGATCCGCTTTGGACTGGACTCTCGCGACTGTGTTGGATCCATTGTGGATTGAACTTTCACAGTATCATGTTAGACCCGCTCGACATCCATTGCTTTCCTCCTCTCTAAGGTTCTCATAGTCATCATTGTCACCGACGTCCCACTGGGTCATTATTGTCACCGATGTCCCACTGGGTGTGAGTTTTCCTTGCCCTTATGTGGGCCTACCGAGGATGTCGTGGTGGTTTGTGCAGCCCTTTGAGACACTTGTGATTTAGGGCTATATAAGTAAACATTGATTGATTGATTGATTGAAAAGCACGGAGGCCTTTTGGATGCAAGATGTGCGTCCACTCTGGGGCTTTTCCACCTTTTTGACTTCCATTTTTTTTAGCCCTTTTGTGAAAGAACTGCACCCCGCAGCTTAGAGGAGATTAAGAACGGGCGAGAGACGGATGAGAGGTTCTTTCGTCACCCCTGCTGTGAATCAAACGTTAATTTATCACCGGAGAAAGCCAGGTTTAGTCGCCTGTCCCCCCCGTGAAACACACAGTCTCCTTCAACCATATGGTAAAACATAAACATCAGCTTCTGGGAACAAGAGGGTCTGCGGCCACAGTGGCCACTCGCGCCATGGCGTCGTCCGACACCGGCTGGCTCCCCGTGATCCGGTCTACTTGTCCATCATTCATGGCATCTCTCGCTTTCAACGCCTCTCCGATCCATCACGTTTTCCACTCCTTTCTTACTCCTACGTCCTTCCATCAATCCCCGTGTGAAGTGGTCCTGCTTTGACAAGGGCACGGCCGCTGCCTCGCCGATACATCATTAGGGTTGCCGCGGCCTTGAAGGGCCCCCAACATCAGTTTGATGATGGAGAGGCTTAGTCACATGACGACTTACAGAGTATAACGACTGCTCCTTCTGATTGTAGTTTACTTTAAATCTTCTGGTTAAAATACATGAATTGTCAACACTTGGACTATGAGGTGGTTGTTTTCCCGAGATGCAAGTGAACTTGGACCAAAGATGGCATGAAGGAAAATACATTTTATATTTTAACACTATAAAACTACAAAAAAAGGAAGCAAACAAAAACTTGGCTATGAAACAAAACTATGAACATAAAACAAAACACTTGCACAATGGCACGAATAACAAAAAACTCACTCGGAAAAAGACAAGGGGCATGGATCAATACAAGGTGCGTAGCAGGTGGTAGACGGTGTGAAGGAGGTGATGTTGCCAGAATGAACAACAGAAACGGACAGGCTTAAATAATACTGTGGCGATTGGTGAAAACAGGTGTGAGACATCAGGACAGGTGAAAACTAATGGGTAGTCATAGTGACAAAACAAACCAGGAAGTGCAAAAACAGGAACTGAGTGGCCAAAAAACAAACAGGACATGACTAAAACAAAACATGATCACATAGACCCTATCAAGCAGACCTGGGCAGATTTCCACATGTGGCCCGTTGAGCTTTTCAATCTGACCCGCCGGACATTCCCAGATATTTTTTTTTGATCTTTAAGATGGAAAGTGTAGCTGCCATTATGATGTTTAGCAGTGACGTGTTGTGATGTTTATAGCTGGTGAAGCCCTGACGTAATCAGAATCAGATTTAAAAATATACAGTTTGCACTTTGCGCAGATTATTTGCCATTTGATTGGCAGCAGTTTAGGGGTTATGTTTCATTTCTGCATTCTTTACACCAGGGGTCACAAACGTAAGGTTCAGATGAGTCGCCCGCTGGCCTGTTCTAAAAATAGCTCTAATAGCAGCACTTACCAGTGAGCTGCCTCTATTTTTAAAATTGTATTTATTTACTAGCAAGCTGGTCTCGCTTTGCTCGGCATTTTTAATTCTAAGAGGGACAAAACTCAAATAGAATTTGAAAATACAAAAAAATATTTTGAAGACTTGGTCTTCACTTGTTTAAATAAATTCTTTTTTTTTTTTTTACTTTGCTTCTTATAACTTTCAGAAAGAAAATTTTGGAGGAAAAATACAAAGTTAAAAATGATTTTAGAATTTTTAAACACATACCCTTTTACCTTTTAAATTCCTTCCTCTTCTTTCCTGAAAATTTAAATCATTGTTCAAGTATTTTTTAATTTTTTTATTGTAAAGAATAATAAATACATTTTAACTTAATTTTTCATTATAGCTTCTGTTTTTTCGACGAAGAATATTTGTGAAATATTTCTTCAAACTTATTATGGTTAAAATAAAAAAAAAATCTGGCAAATCTAGAAAATCTGTAGAATTAAATTTATGAAGGCAGCGGAGTCTCATCAGCGTCAGGTGTGTTGATTGCCAAATGATTGCAGCCGCACAGAGCGTTTAGAGTGACAGGCGGCAGATGTATGAACATAACAACTGCACCATAAAAAAATAATGCCTTTTTTTTTTTTACGTGAATTTAGATTAATGTAGTATGCTGAACAAAAATATAAATGCAACACTTTTATTTTTGAGGCCATTTTTCTTGAGTGGAACTCAAAGATCTAGAACTTTTACTATATACACAAATGACCTATTCCTCTCAAATATTGTTCACATGTCTGTCGAAATCTGTGTTAGTAAGCATTTTTTTTTTAGCCCAAATATTCCATCCCACCTCACAGGTGTGGCATGTCAAGATGCTGATTAAACAACCATTATTAATGCACAGGTGCGCCTTAGGCTGCCCATGATAAAAGGCCACACTGAAACCTTAAAGGCCTACTGAAATGAGATGTTCTTATTTAACGGGGACAGCAGGTCCATTCTATGTGTCATACTTGATCATTTCGCGATGTTGCCATATTTTTGCTGAAAGTATTTAGTAGAGAACATCGACGATAAAGTTCGCAACTTTTGGTTGCTAATAAAAAAGCCTTGCCTGTACCGGAAGTAGCAGACGATGTGCGTGTGACGTCACGGGTTGTGGGGCTCCTCACACCTGAACATTGTTTACAATCATGGCCACCAGCAGCGAGAGCGATTCGGACCGAGAAAGTGACATTTTCCCCATTATTTTTGAGCGAGGATGAAAGATTTGTGGATGAGGAAAGTGAGAGTGAAGGACTAGAGAAAAAAAAGACAACGGCAGTGGGAACGATTCAGATGTTATTAGACACATTTACTAGGATAATTCTGGAAAATCCCTTATCTACTTATTGTGTTACTAGTGTTTTAGTGAGATTATATAGTCGTCCCTGAAAGTCGGAGGTGTGGTGACCGCCAGTGTCTGAGAGGGGAGCCACATTTCTCGACGAGGCAAGGCAGCCGGGCTGAGATTATATTCTTTTCCCTCCACAAAGTAAGCATCCTACAGTAGGTGGCGGCCGGTGGGAGGAGCTAAGAGAGTCCACAGCTGCAGGAGAAACGACACAAACTCTCCGCTCAGGTCTACAATAAGAGCCGAATGTAAACAAGGAAACACCGGCTGTGTTTGTGTTGCTAAAGGCAGCTGCAATACACCGCTTCCCACCTACATCTTTCTTCTTTGACGTCTCCATTATTAATTGAACAAATTGCAAAAGATTCAGCAACACAGATGTCCAGAATACTGTGTAATTATGCGATTAAAGCAGACCAGCTGGGATCAAGCTGGAATAAAATGTCCGCTACAATCCCAGACGTCACGCACACGCGTCATCATACCGACGTTTTCAACAGGATACTTCGCGCGAAATTTAAAATTGCAATTTAGTAAACTAAATAGGCCGTATTGGCATGTGTTGCAATGTCAATATTTCATATTTCGTAGTGGTTTGTGTTGTGGTTTGTGCAGCCCTTTGAGACACTAGTGATTTAGGGCTATATAAGTAAACATTGATTGATTGATTGATTGATTATTGATATATAAACTATCAGACTGCGTGGTCGGTAGTAGTGGGTTTCAGTAGGCCTTTAAAACGGAAAGTAAGTAGATATTAACAGTAACTCAACAATAATATTAATAATCTATTTTTACTGCTTGTCCCTCATAGATCTGACAAAATAATGGAATGATAAATGACACAATATTTTACTGCATATGTTAGCAGATTAAATTAGGAGCCGTTGTTTGTTTTCTTACTACTAAGAGACAAGTTGTCTTGTATGTTCACTATTTTATTTAAGGACAACATTGTTCTTCCATTGCAATAAGGAACATATGTTTAATGTACGGATTTTTTTTTGGTTAAAATAAGAGAATAACTCGTTGCATAGCTCAAACAAGCAGGGAATAAGTAGCTCTCTGATTAGTGCCCAGGAGCAGGTGAGCGTCCCCAACACTAATCAGAGGCAGGTGAAAATAATCATGACACAATAGCATTGTGTCATGATCTGCCCGGATCATGTTTTTGTTTAAAGACTCCCTTAGTTCATTTTTCAGCACCCATGGGTTTGTGTTTTAGTTGCCATGGGTGAGGATTATTTTCACCTGCCTCTGATTAGTGTTCGGGATGCTCACCTGCTCCCGGGCACTAATCAGAGAGCTATTTATTCCCTGCTTGTTTGAGCTATGCAACGAGTTACGTGGGGGGACTAATTGCTTCATGATTCAATGCTGAGTCTTCTTGTTGTTATTTCCTTGGCTTATTTTTGACTGATTTATAGTAAATAAATCATTGGCTTACCTGCACACTGCCTCCAGAGTTCTGTCTGAGTCCTGGGAAAACAATCCGCGCAATAACATGCGACCTCGACGTGATAGTTGGAGTCCCCTTTTTTTAGTAAAGTATTTTATATATATATATATATATATATATATATATATATATATATATATATATATATATATATATATATATATATATATATATATATATACGACACACACACATACACACACAGGGTAACTATAGCTGTAGCTACGGGGCGGTATAGCTCGGTTGGTAGAGTGGCCGTGCCAGCAAGCTGAGGGTTCCCGGTTCAATCCCCACCTTCTACCAACCTTGTCACGTCCGTTGTGTCCTTGAGTTTAGACACTTCAGCCTTGCTCCTGATGGATCGTGGTTAGGGCCTTGCATGGCAGCTTCCGCCATCAGTGTGTGAATGTGTGTGTGAATGGGTGAATTTCAAAATAGTGTCTAAGCGCTTTGAGTACCTTGAAGGTAGAAAACCGCTACACAAGTATAACCCATTTATAAGCCACTTTATATTCCAGCTTTCATGCTAAATGTTTTTGTTTACTCTTTTGTGTTCTCGTGCCAAGTTTTAGTTTTCCTTGTGTTTATCCTGGCTTTCATGCTAGCGTCTTTTGTTTGCCTTTTCCCTTTACATCAGTGTTTTTGTTCCTAGCCTTTTGTTATTAAATACATACCTTTTATCTTACCTATGCTGTGTTCTGCTTCGACGCATCCACGGGAAAACCACACCGGCGTTACCATGCCGAAGAAGAGTCTTCACAAGGAGTCTACCTCAAGGAACTGCTCACCCCCAAATCCTCCACACGACACCTCCGCTCCATACAGGCTAACCTCCTCCAACCTCCACGGACAAAGCTTCGAACAATGGGAGACCGGGCTTTCTGCTCCGCTGCTCCCAGTCTGTGGAACGCTCTCCCTGACCACCTGAGGGCACCTCAGACTGTGGATGCTTTTAAAAAAGGCTTAAAAACCCATCTTTTTAAAAAAGCCTTTCTATAGACATGCATGCTGGTTGTAGCCTTTGGGCTGTTTCTAGTTTTATATTTTTTTTATTTTTATTATTACTATGTTTTACACTGTGGCACTTTGAGGTTGTTTGCTCAACGTAAAGTGCTTTTTACAAATAAAATCTATTTTAATAGTGGATCGGGAGATCGACAGGCGGATCGGTGCGGCGTCTTCAGTTATGCGGACGCTCGATCAATACGTTGTGGTGAAGAAGGAGCTGAGCCGGAAGGCAAAGCGCTCAATATACCAGTCGATCTACGTTCCCATCCTCACCTATGGTTATGAGCTTTGGGTTATGACCGAAAGGACAAGATCACAAGAGCAAGCGGCCGAAATGAGTTTTCTCCGCCGGGTGGCGGGGCTCTCCCTTAGAGATAGGGTGAGAAGCTATGCCATCCGGGAGGAAGTCAAAGTAAAGACGTTGCTCCTCCACATCGAGAGGAGCCAGATGAGGTAGTTCGGGCATCTGGTCAGGATGCCACCCGAACGCCTCCCTCGGTAGGACCCAGGACACGTTGGGAAGACTATCTCTCCCGGCTGGCCTGGGAACGCCTCAGGATCCCCCGGGAAGAGCTGGACGAAGTGGCTGGGGAGTTTAAAGGGGAACATTATCACCAAACCTATGCAAGCGTCAATATATACCTTGATGTTGTAGTAAAAAGACCATGTATTTTTTTAACCCATTTCCGAACTCTAAATGGGTGAATTTTGGCAAATTAAACGCCTTTCTGTTTATCGGTCTTTTAGCGATGACGTCAGAATGTGACGTCACCGAGGTAACACACCCGCCATATTCATTTTCACATTACAAACACCGGGTCTCAGCTCTGTTATTTTCCGTTTTTTCGACTATTTTTTGGAACCTTGGAGACATCATGCCTCGTCGGTGTGTTGTCGGAGGTTGTAACAACACTAACAGGGAGGGATTCAAGTTGCACCACTGGCAAGAAATCTGCCGCCAGACCCCCATTGAATGTGCCAAAGTGTCTTCACATTTGACCGGCGATGCTAAGACAGACACAACACAGTCGCGAGAGTCCGCGACTGTGTTGTATCCATTGTGGATTGAACTTTCACAGTATCATGTTAGATCCGCTCGACATCCATTGCTTTCCTCCTCTCTAAGGTTCTCATAGTCATCATTGTCACCGACGTCCCACTGGGTCATTATTGTCACCAATGTCCCACTGGGTGTGAGCTTTCCTTGCCCTTATGTGGGCCTACCGAGGATGTCGTGGTGGTTTGTGCAGCCCTTTGAGACACTAGTGATTTTGGGCTATATAAGTAAACATTGATTGATTGATTGATTGAGATGCATTTGCAACGATTAAGTCAACGAAATCACAAAGGTGAGTTTTGTTGATGTTGTTGACTTACGTGCAAATCAGACATATTTGGTCGCAGCATGACTGCCAGCTAATCGATGCTAACATGCTATGCTAATCGATGCTAACATGCTATTTACGCTAGCTGTATGTACATTTGAAACTACATACCCACATTTAATGCGAAACAAACACTTACCAATCGACGGATTTAAGTTGCTCCAGTGTCACAAGACGCGAAAGTCCTGATCGTTTGGTCCGGACATTTTACCGGCGACGCTAATAAGGCAGCCATGCTATGGGCCGCTTCATTAGGTACACCCACGCTATGGCCGAATAGCGTCAATAGCTATTCGCGCAATAGCTTCAATTTCGTTTTCGCTATCTGCCTCCATACTCCGACCATCTGTTTCAATACATGCGTAATCTGTTGAATCGCTTAAGCCGCTGAAATCCGAGTCTGAATCCGAGCTAATGTCGCTATATCTTGCTGTGGTAACCGCCATGTTGACGTCACAGGGAAATGGAGAGTGGTTTCGAAGATAGCGAAAATAAGGCACTTTAAAGCTTTATTTAGGGATATTCCGGGACCGGTAAAATTTTTCCAAAAACTTCAAAAAATACAACAAGCCACTGGGAACTGATTTTTTATTGTTTTTAACCCTTTTGAAATTGTGATAATGTTCCCCTTTAAAGTCTGGGCTTCTCTCGGATAAGCGGAAGAAGATGGATGGATTTTACTAATTTTCATGTTAATATGCAACTGATTAATGGTGAATATGTTCCCCATACTAAGTTTTATTTCAGAAAAATCTGTTTTACAATGCAAACCAGCAATAAGCAATTTTAAACCAAGTAAGAAGCCCCCTCACTCACAGACTCATTGAAAGTGCAAAGGGACAGGCAAGGAACTTGCATAATTACCAGGCTCTTACTACTCAAGCACTCTCTTTTCAGCCCTCCTTTTCCCTCTCATCCCTCCATCACGCCCCCTCTCACCTTTGGTGCCCTTCTTCCCCGCCCCACCTTCCCATCCCCCCCCACCCCTCACAGTTTGTAAAGACGCTCCCTTCATGCAGGGACTCGTGCAAAGTACGAGTGTTTGTTTGCAGGGACGGACGTAAACACATACACGGCCAGTTGGTGATTATTTAAAATGCACACACACACACACACACACACACACGAGGAGACACTCAGAAGCCAGGTAATGGAGGATGATTAAGGCCGAGAGGGGGAGGCGGCTAAGACATGACCTCGTGACTCAAATAACCACTTAGAGAGCGGTGCGGCTGTGAACTCCTCCAACCTTTTCCACAAGAGCTTGATTGCTTCCTGGAGGAGCTCTAGTGCGTGCGTGCGTGGGCAGAGGTGATGAAGAAAGCGAGGAAGACCGCTTAGACAAGAGGTCCAGAGAGAAGTCAGTCCAGCCCAGGCCCCTCCTCTCCTCTTCTGGGCAGAGCACTGTACTCAGCAGACATCCTTGATGGACGCCATCAGCCAATTCGGTTATTTACCTGAAGAGACCACTTGAAGAAAACTACAGAAATGGATGAGAAATTGAATTATGCTCTGCATGTGGGTGCAGGTGTGTGTCCTGGACACCGGGTAAAAGGACAATATTGTGTTTGCGTTTCTTGGTGATGTGGTTTTATAGCACAACACTGTAAGGCTATTATGTTAGATCCACTATGGACTGGACTCACACTATTATGTTAGATCCACTATGGACTGGACTATCACTATTATGTTAGATCCACTATGGACTGGACTCTCACTATTATGTTAGATCCACTATGGCCTGGACTCTTACTATTATGTTGGATCCACTAAGGACTGGACTCTAATTATTATGTTATATACACTATGGACTGGACTCCCACTATTATGTTAGATCCACTATGGACTGGATTCCCACTATTATGTTAGATCCACTATGGACTGGACTCTCACTATTATGTTGGATCCACTATGGACTGGACTCTCCCAATTTTTTTGGATCCAGTATGGACTGGACTCTCACTATTATGTCAGATCCACTATGGACTGGACTCTCAATATTATGTTGGATCCACTATGGACTGGACTCTCATTATTATGTTAGATCCACTATCGACTGGACTCTCACTATTATGTTAGATCCACTAAGGACTGGACTCTAATTATTATGTTATATACACTATGGACTGGACTCCCACTATTATGTTAGATCCACTATGGACTGGACTCTCACTATTATGTTAGATCCACTATGGACTGGACTCTTACTATTATGTTGGATCTACTATGGACTGGAGTCCCACACTATTATGTTAGATCCACTGTGGACTGGACTCTCAATATTATGTTAGATCCACGATGGACTGGACTCTCATTATTATGTCAGATCCACTATGGACTGGACTCTCACTATTATGTTAGATCCACTATGGACTGGAGACTCACACTATTATGTTAGATCCACTATGGACTGGACTCTTGCTATTATGTTAGATCCACTATGGACTGGACTCTCACTTTAATGTTAGATCCACTATGGACTGGACTCTCACTATTATGTCAGATCCACTGTGGACTGGACTCACACTATTATGTTACATCCACTATGGACTGGAGTCTCACTATTATGGTAGATCCACTATGGACTGGAGTCTAACTATTATGTCAGATCCAGTATGGACTGGACTCTCACTATTATGTTAGATCCACTATGGACTGGACTCTCACTATTATGTTACATCCACTATGGACTGGAGTCCTCACTATTATGGTAGATCCACTGTGGACTGGACTCTAACTATTATGTCAGATCCAGTATGGACTGGACTCTCACTATTATGTTAGATCCACTATGGACTGGACTCTCACTATTATGTTACATCCACTATGGACTGGAGTCTCACTATTATGGTAGATCCACTGTGGACTGGACTCTCACTATCATATTAGATCCACTATGGACTGGACTCTCCCAATTTTTTCGGATCCAGTATGGACTGGACTCTCACTATTATGTCAGATCCACTATGGGACTGGACTCTCACTATGTATGTTTGATCCACTATGGACTAGACTCTCACTATTATGTTAGATCCACTATGGACTGGATTCTCACTATTATGTTAGATCCAATATGGACTGGACTCTCAATATTATGTTGGATCCACTATGGACTGGACTCTCATTATTATGTTAGATCCACTATCGACTGGACTCTCACTATTATGTTAGATCCACTAAGGGACTGGACTCTAATTATTATGTTATATACACTATGGACTGGACTCCCACTATTATGTTAGATCCACTATGGACTGGACTCTCACTATTATGTTAGATCCACTATGGACTGGACTCTTACTATTATGTTGGATCTACTATGGACTGGAGTCCACACTATTATGTTAGATCCACTGTGGACTGGACTCTCAATATTATGTTAGATCCCACGATGGACTGGGACTCTCATTATTATGTCAGATCCACTATGGACTGGGACTCTCACTATTATGTTAGATTCCACTATGGACTGGAGACTTCACACTATTATGTTAGATCCACTATGGACTGGACTCTTGCTATTATGTTAGATCCACTATGGACTGGACCTCTCACTTTAATGTTAGATCCACTATGGACTGGACTCTCACTATTATGTCAGATCCACTGTGGACTGGACTCACACTATTATGTTACATCCACTATGGACTGGAGTCTCACTATTATGGTAGATCCACTATGGACTGGAGTCTAACTATTATGTCAGATCCAGTTTGGACGTGGACTCTCACTATTATGTTAGATCCACTATGGACTGGACTCTCACTATTATGTTACATCCACTATGGACTGGAGTCTCACTATTATGGTAGATCCACTGTGGACTGGACTCTAACTATTATGTCAGATCCAGTATGGACTGGACTCTCACTATTATGTTAGATCCACTATGGACTGGACTCTCTTATTATGTCTGAGCCACTATGGACAGGAGTCTCACAATATTATGTTAGATCCACTATGGACTGACTCTCACTATCATATTAGATCCACTATGGACTGGACTCTCCCAATTTTTTCGGATCCAGTATTGGACTGGACTCTCACTATTATGTCAGATCCACTATGGACTGGACTCTCACTATTATGTTTGATCCACTATGGACTAGACTCTCACTATTATGTTAGATCCACTATGGACTGGATTCTCACTATTATGTTAGATCCAATATGGACTGGAGTCTCACAATATTATGTTAGATCCACTATGGACTGGACTCTCACTATCATGTTAGATCCACTATGGACTGGACTCTCCCAATTTTTTTGGATCCAGTATGGACTGGACTCTCACTATTATGTCAGATCCACTATGGACTGGACTCTCACTATTATGTTAGATCCACTATGGACAAGAGTCTCACACTATCATGTTAGATCCAATATGGACTAGACTCTCACTATTATGTTAGATCCACTATGGACTGGACTCTCACTAGTATGTTAAATCCACTATGCACTAGACTCTCACTATTATGTTAGATCCACTATGGACTGGAGTTTCACTATTATGTTAGATCCACTATGGACTGGAGTCTCACACTATTATGTTAGATCCACTATGGACTGGGACTCTCACTATTATGTTGGATCCACTATGGACTGGACTCTCACTATCATGTTAGATCCACTATGGACTGGACTCTCCCAATTTTTTGGTATCCAGTATGGACTGGACTCTCACTATTATGTCAGATCCACTATGGACTGGACTCTCACTATTATTTAGATCCACTATGGACTAGAGTCTCACACTATTATGTAAGATCCAATATGGACTAGACTCTCACTATTATGTTAGATCCCACTATGGACTGGATTCTCACTATTATGTTGGATCCAATATGGACTGGACTCTCACTATTATGTTAGATCCACTATGGACTGGGACTCTCACTATCATGTTAGATCCACTATGGACTGACTCTCCCAATTTTTTTGGGTCCAGTATGGACTGGACTCTCACTATTATGTCAGATCCACTATGGACTGACTCTCACTATTAATGTTAGATCCACTATGGACAAGAGTCTCCTCACATATTATGTTAGATCCAATATGACTAGACTCTCACTATATGTTAGATCACTATGGACTGGATTCTCACTATTATGTTGGATCCAATATGGACTGGACTCTCACTATTATGTTAGATCCACTATGGACTGGACTCTCACTAGTATGTAAATCCACTAATGGACTAGACTCTCACTATTATGTTAGATCCACTATGGACTGGAGTTTCACTATTATGTTAGATCCACTACGACTGGAGTCTCACACTATTATGTTAGATCCACTATGGACTGGACTCTCACTATTATGTTAGATCCACTATGGACTGGACTCTCACTATCATGTTAGATCCACTATGGACTGGACTCTCCAATTTTTTGGGATCCAGTATGACTGGACTCTCACTATTATGGACTGGACTCTCACTATTATGTTAGATCCACTATGGACTAGAGTCTCACACTATTATGTTTGATCCAATATGGACTAGACTCTCACTATTATGTTAGATCCACTATGGACTGGATTCTCACTATTATGTTGGATCCAATATGGGACTGGACTCTCAATATTATGTTAGATCCACTATGGACTGGACTCTCACTAGTATGTTAAATCCACTATGGACTAGACTCTCACTATTATGTTAGATCCACTATGGACTGGAGTTTCACTATTAGTTAGATCCACTATGGACCTGGAGTCTCAAACTATTATGTCAGATCCACTATGGACTGGACTCTCACTATTATGTTAGATCCACTATGGACTGGACTCTCACTATTATGTTAGATCCACTATGGACTGGACTCTCACTAGTATGTTAAATCCACTATGGACTGGACTCTCACTATTATGTTAGATCCACTATGGACTGGAGTTTCACTATTATGTTAGATCCACTATGGACTGGCGTCTCACGCTATTATGTTAGATCCACTATGGACTGAACTCTCACTATTATGTTAGATCCACTATGG